>NW_023637618.1:188443-258898 GCF_015220235.1 Choloepus didactylus
TGTGAAACTTCTTATAAATAATGCTTTGGATAAAGTTGTACCTACATTTATAAGGTATCATGGTCTGATTTTGGACAATTCTTATATTCTCAATAGTTCAGCTTTTATGTAAGTCCTACTGAAAATGAAAAGCAAGTAGGGAAAAAAGTGTGAAAGCAATTAACCACTGATCAAGGCAAGACACCTGTGAATAGAGCTATTTCCCACTGCTTAATGTATATTTTCTTTTGCCTCAGAGTTTCAAATGAGGTGATTGAATTTATATAAGGTAACATTTTCATTTGAAATAGGAGCAGCTGGGGGCAAGCACAATTCTCTTACATGAATCCTTCTGCCACCAAAAATCTGCTATTTTAATATTTTATCTACCAGATAATGCTAGAATTCAGAGTATGTTATGTCAGAGAAAACTGTTAAAATTAACAAACTCTGGTAGTCCAAGTAGGAGCTGATTATGAGCTGTAAAAATTGGTGAACAAACCTGCAAAGATTCCTTTGGCATTTCAAATATAAGAGTGATAATAAGTAGTCAGAAAAATTATTCTTAAATTAGTCAATTTATATTTTGGATTTGGGTACAAGAAGTCATTATTTTATAACTGTTTCTGACTAACAGCACTATTTTAGAAGTAGAAGATATCAACACATTTTCAACCATTTATAGTGAAGTTCCCAGAGGTAAACCTGATCACTGATGTCTAAAAAGTTTAGAATCTAAAATGTGACCTGAGACTGAATATGATACAAGGGAAGAAGTATTCTCAACATAGCAACCAGTGTTCCCTTTAAAATATGAGTCAGATCCTGGCACTCCTTTGCTAAAAATTCTGCCACAGTTTCTCCTCACTCACTCAAAGTACAAGTTAAACTCCTTGAAGGGAATTTCAAGGCCTTACATGATCTGCTCCCCTACAAACCAGCAGCCACACCTCCCCTCTGACCTCTCCTCTCCCTCTCTCACTCCACACTATCCGTGGTGGTCTCCTATCTGTTCCTTGAAGGTTATAGGTGAGTTCAAACTGAAAAGCTTAACATCAGCTATTTCCTCCTATATTCACAAAACTAACCCCCCACTTCCATCCTACCTTTGCTCATATTGTCAATTTCTCAAAGAGGCTCATAGTAATTACTAGATTTAAAATTGCTACTTGCCCCCATCCCCAAACCCACATTTTCAATCCCCATTCCTTGCACTGCTTTTTCTGTCTTGCCATGACACTTACCTCCAGCATGCTACATTATATAATTTACTTCTTCATCACATTTATTGTTTATTATCTGTCTCCCCTTATTAGGATGTAAGCTCTAAGAGAATGTGGATCTTTATTCATTTTGTTCCCAAACACATGCAAGTGTGTCTGTTATAGAGTAGGCATTCAAGATATATTTGTTGAATTAATTAAATGATAATTCCATGATATTTCTCCATTAAAAATTAAATCTGTGGGGAGAAGAACACAGCTTAATCCAGGACTAAAAATCAAGAAGAAATATAAAATTATAGAACCATAAGAAAACTAGGAATGAGAACCTAGAGTAGGAACAAGTTGGCTTGGAGTGGCTAGACAAAACAATTCTAGAATGAAGATGTTTAACCACTCTAGGCAGCCAACATGACACACATACACACATATATTAAATTGTGGTAATATATATATAACACAAAATTTCCCATTTTAACTATTTTTATGTGTATATAATTCAGTGGAATAATTGCATCCACAAATTTGTTTTACCATTGCTGCCATCCATTATCAAGACATTTTCATAACCACAGATATTCTGCACTCATTAAACACCTCCCTTTCTCATGTCTCCTAGTGACCTCTAGTCTATTCTTTTTCTCTATGAATTTGCTTATTCTAGATATTTCATATACATATAATCATACAATTTTTGACCATTTGTGTCTCTCTTTTTCAGTCAACATAATGTTTCCAAGGTTCATCCATGCCGTAGCATGCATCAGAACTACATTCCTTATGCGGGCTGAGTAATATCCTATTCTACAGATATACCATATTTTTTTTACCATTCATTTGTTTATAAGCCCTTTGTTTCTTTTGATATGTTGGCTATTGTAAATAATGCTGCTCTGAACATTGGTGAACAAGTACATTCCTTTTAATTTTGTACCTACATTCTGCATTAAACTTTATATAAGGAAGTGTGGAGTAATATTTTTGATAGCAGAAATAATTTGTGAAAGTGTTATGGATAACTTCTTAGGAAGAAAAGGACAAGAGTATAGTAACTCTAAATCCATTTGACCACAAAGCAACACTCACAGTTGTTAGTAGCAAGAGGCACTAGACCCCAACAGCTATTCTGGATCTCTAGCATTTTTCTAAATACTATATGACTCATGGGATTTCTCTGATCATTAAAAACAATTTTATTTTCATCCAATTTGGCATGGTGCCCATAATTTGGATTTTGTGCAATGCCTTAAGATCTTATCATTTTTTATTTCTCTAATTAGGACTGCTGGTGTATCCAGCAATTGACTTTAACCTTAAAATTGAATAGACTTAGAGGCTGAGAGCTATAGTATGCTCTTAAGATGGAAATTACTGATTCTCTGAGCCTTTATCTGTGCAGTGACAGCCACCTTATATTTATTACACTTTGAAGTGACTTTAGCCAAAGAGTTTCAGGAAAGTTTCATCCTACACAGATCTCAAAAACTTTCTAGTCTTTTAACTTGTGACTATATCACTACTAGGGCTGAATTTAACCAGCAAGAAATGGGCTACAATCAACTCTTACTCTCAACAGATTTTTATAAAAATAAAGTTTATGATTCTAGTATGTTTAAAATGATGTGCAGTAAATATAAACTATTCAATTGACTAAGACTTCTATCAAGGATTATTCTAGAACTTGGATGTGAATTTCCTGTGAATTTTTGGTGAGAATTCTAATATCTAGAGAAGACAGATGACATAAATTGCCTACTGATTTCTTGGACAATGATACCAAAAGACATTTTCAAATAGTATGCACAAGGTTAAATGGTTAATTTAACCAGTTATTAATTCTCTTCCCTTCCAACTTCATAACTGCTAGTGCTGAAATGGGTTATTGATGAGCCTTTGCATCCCTTTGCTGGCTCCAGTGTTCAAGAAGGTATCTAAATTGGAATTACAGTTCATCATATTCAATCGGTTAGGTAGTTGGCATCATAGCCAATGACCAACTATGCATTGGTTTAGGGGGACAGCTAAATGACTTAATCTTATACTTAGAAGAAATAGTAAAACAACTTGAGTAGAAAGATAGATGACATATAAGATAAATCTTCATCAGTGGTGAAATCATGGTATAGCTATTTACTGTAATATTCTGAAAACACTTAAAAAGATAACTTGATGTTTTTGTATTGACTTGTAAAGATGTCATTAATATATTTTAGTAAAAAATTGTAAATAAATAACATGAATAATAATACCCCTTTATGAAAAATATACATTTATGTTCATATCTTGCTATTCACTTAATGAAAGTTATAATGATATAAATTATGTGCTAAGTTCTTAGTATAAAATGGGGATAAGGACACAGAGAATTTCACATCAGAAATCTTAAATGTTTAATGGGAAGAAGCTAAACATTTAAGTACACAAATAAATGTTAAATTTCAGCTTTGAAAAGAAATAAAATGTAGAAGTATATGGGGTGTTACAAAAACATATAAGGGATGATTAACCTTCCTGGATATACATGACAACTAGAACAAGAAGCATCTAAATATTTAAGACTGGGGGATGCCTTTAACTATTGCTGAGGCAGATTTTGTTTCATTATTTAGAACAATAACACAAATAACAACATGTACATAACTACTCTTCCTAAATATTCTAGTACCCTGTCCTGAATGTAGCAACTGTGACTAAACTTAAAATATTGGAGCGGTAAATTTGCTCAAAAACATTTGTAGAACATGGTTTAATAAATGGAGGAAGGAAACTCCATAGCAATTCAGGCTTTGAGAGAAGCTTGAGAAAACAATTACATGATTACATTTGTTCCTGAAAAACTTTTGTTAATAGGAAGGTTGTTTTTCTACAGCAAATAACTTAGTTGATTCCAATGTGCTCTACTAAGAAAAAAAGGTGAGATAAATGGAAGTAGGAGATAGAGTGAGTGCTAATGTGAATGACATAGTATTATTATGATAAAATTAGGAATGTTGAAGTCAGGATTATAGTTGAAGGGCTGGATAATCTTCAAATTCAACACTAGTATCCCTACCTGGTTCTGTTCAATTTAATTTTTAGATCAGAGATTGAACATACAAATAGCAATAGGTCAGGTGGTTTATATACATAAATAAAATGTTGGGGATTGAATCATGCCCCCCACCAAAGGCATGTTCAAGTCCCAACCCTTGGTCCTGTGGGTGTGAACCTACTTGTTAACAGGAACTTTGAAGATGTTATTGGTTAAGGTGTGCCCAAAATGAATGAGGGTGGGTCTTAATCCAATACAGCTGAAGTCCTTATAAGCAAAGGAAGTTCAACATGGAAGGAGAAACCACAGGGAACAGCCTGAAGCTAGAAGTAAATGAAAACCAGAAGGTAAAGAAGACACAGCCATGTGCATTGCCATGTGGCAGAAAAGCCAAGGAAATACAAAGACTGCTGGTCAGCCAGAAGATACCCACTCCTTAGGAAACAAGCTTTCTAGACTGTGAAACCATAACCCAAGGACTTCCTGTTTTTAAGGCAACCCATTAAATGGTATTTGTTTTAGCAGCTAGGAAATTGAAAAATAAACTATGCCATAGATCCTATGAACAAATTTATATAGTTCACCACCCACTCCTGCATATTCACCTAAACCAATACACATCCTGAAGAAACAAATCAACATCTCAAATCAACAAAATATAAGACAGCATGACACCCCTTCCACATTCCCAATTACACATGCCTACTCCAATATCTAGAATTTTTGGATGTAATCAAATCATATAGCCCAAATACATTGATATAAAATTATTCCACTGTGTTAGATTGAGTTACATGCCACAATTTAGATATGCCCTTAATCTCAATCAATTTCCCTGTGGGTGTGAACAGGTTGTAAACAGAGTCTCCTGGAAAATCTTATTTTTAGTTAATGTGTGGCCCAGTTGAATGAGGGTGGGTTTTATTTCAGATTGCAAGAGGCCATATAAAAAGAAATGGGAAGTCAGAGACCCCAGAAAGGAGAAGACATTGCCAAGTGATAGCAGGCAGAAATACATCCAAGTGCTACTAGCAGTCAGCAACAGAACCCTACAGATACTACAGAGAAATGAAGCCTTGTCCATAACTTCATTTCCATTTCTTCTAATCTCAGTTGTCAATGAATGAATGTTATTTAAGGCAACCCATTTTGTGGTATTTGTGATAGAAGATCAGGTAAACTAAGGCATTTACTTCCATGCATAAACACACAACCCAGTTACTCCATCATGTACATATGTACTAAATTTCCAGAATGCATACTAAAACACCCTACTGATAAATTAGGGTGTTGAGAAGACCTACGTGCAAACTGCATTTACTCTTGAATACATAGTCTCATTATTTTATACAATTTTATAATTGTATAAAAATATACTACAATTACCCAGCACACTACAAATATGAGCAAATACCACTCTGCCCCACCCATACACATACACCCACAAACTATCTACATCCACATAGTCCTCAGAATCAAGAAAAGTCAGAGTACCCTACTTTCAAGGCTGTAACCCTCCCTGGCAACATAGGACATGACTCCCAGGGATGAGCCTGGACCCAGCATCATGGGATTGAGAAAGCAAGAGAAAACAAAAGAAAGTCTCAGGGAGATTTCAAATGGAGTCAAGAGGTCATTCTAGAGGGTATTTTATGCATTAGATGGATATCTCTTTTTAGTTTTTAGTGTATAGGAATAGCTACAAGGAAATACCTGAAACTGTCATACTACAACCCAGTAGCCTTGATTGTTGAAGATGATTGTGTAACTGTGTAGCATACAGAGTGATATTGTGTGATTGTGAAAACTTGGTGTTTCACACTCCCTTTACCCACTGTCTGAACAGATGAGTAGAAAAATGGAAACAGAAATTTAACAAAAAATAAGGTGGGATGGGGTATGGGATGTTACAGGTGTTATTTTTGACCTTTATCTTTAATTTTAATTTAATTTCTACTTTTTTTGTTTTGGAGTAATGAAAGTGTTCAAAATTGATTGCAGTGATGAATGCACAAATATAGATGGTATTGTGAACACCTGATTGTACACTGTAGATGATTGCATGGTATGTGAATATAGCTCTATAAATCTGAAATGAAAAAAGAACAGTCACAGAAGTAAATCTTCTAGAATACAGATTCTTGTCACCTCACAGTCCTTCCATCTGAACATATACAACATCCATCTGCTATTTTACAATATAGCCTTATAGCTACACTCAAACCATAACACACACATACACACAATTCCTGAAAGTCACAGAAACATGCATTAACATTCAACATGCACTAGGTATACTCTAAAGAGCCCCCATTACCCAAACATACAAAAGACAGATGCTACAAACTAATATACACAGATACATTCCCTAACATTGCTGTATGATATGCATAGGTAGAAAACTCTACCAAAATCACAATTAAATATGAAAAAGCACAAAATGCTTGGAGAAAACACACACAGCATATTAAAAAGAGAAACATTCTCAAAGCCTCAAGTTACAAATAAAGAATCCCAACTCCTTTTTATGCATGCACTGCATTTCACATTCTCTAAAACACTTAGCCCCAGACACACTCAAAAAACATACTCATGACCTCTACTTATTCGCAAATATTCACACTGACACCACCAATGCAAACATTTCAATATACATCACATTTCCTCCACCTCATTAAATACACACAAAAAACCCAAACTGTGAATTCATAAGAACACATTCCCAAAGACATGTATAACAGAACTCACACTCCCTGAATTTTTATTATCCTTTGAGGCCCACAAATAACTGATATGGATTAGCCCATTTCAAGGAAAAGAACCAGCCACTACCTCTCACCCAAAAGGCCAAACAGAAAATTTACTCAAATACACATACTGTCAGCTAAAAACCCAAGGACGAACACACATGTACCTCACTCTCCAAACCCATCATTTCCCACAGAATCACCACTCCTCAGAATGCAAAGATAAAACCACATTACAGCCCCAATTACAGAGTGGTGTGCTGCAAAATTTTACAACTTGAATATCTGTTTTCTCTAAAGTGAATGTGAAGATCCACATACACATATATAATAAATTTTAATAGGTGTGTAGCATGATATCTACAAATAGTTAAAAATTATACAACACCATGCACTGTAATTCATCCAGCCAATTGATTCTCACATAATGCTTTTTATACTTTAGAATTTCATCCAAGTTTTCATAATGTTAGCTACCTCTTTCTTCAATAAAATAATGGGTTTCAAATACTGAAGAACATAACCTCACATTTTTGTATTATTAGAATATAACAGATACAGATCAGACACATTTAAGTTTGCTCTACATTATTAAAGCTCCTGATAAAGACACAGCAGGTGCAAATAACCCAAGAACACATACAATAGTGAGCACATTGACATCATTTGAAAACTATGAGTCTGAGGAGCCATTGTCTTTTTAAATTTTTTTCCATTTTTTCACTTCTATCCCTTTATTTCAAGTTCATAACAAAATCAAAACTGTAAAACAAATACATTTAAAAACACAAAAGGTGAGGGGTGGGGCAAGATGGCAGAGTGGTGAGGAGCAGAATTTTGTCTCTCCCCTACAGCAGCTGGCAATTACCCAAGAACTATATGAAACAGTGCTTTGAGGGTTTCCAGTAACCAGTCACACATTGGATGCAAGTTTGGAATTGGAGGAAAAGCTGAGATCCCAGCGAACATTGTAAGTTCCCCGGACCAGGGGTCTGGCACCCCTCCCCACCCAGACCTCACAGACTGTCTTGCTGCTGGCTCCCTGAAAGGGGTGGGAGGGGAACAAAAAACAGCAATCTGCTGAGGGCAAGAAGGCAAGCTCAACCCAGCCTCAACTGCAGAATTAATTAACAAATTAATTAACTAACTTTGGGAGCTTGGGTGCTAAAGAAGGGCTGGGCTCCGAGAAGTGGGAGCACGTAAAAGCAGGCACCCATTCCCAGACTCCAAAAAAGCCATTTTTCCCCCTACATTTTGTCCCTCCTGGCTTCTCACTGCTCTCTTATCATTTTGCATTTCAATAGCCCCTGGCAGGGGTGGAAATGAAGCTGTTGGATAGTAATTATCAGACAATAGCCCAAAGCATATCTTTAAATGCTCTATTCTGACACTGACAAAACATCCAGGCTGGGGAAAGACTTTTAAAAGACTCTTTTTTTTTTTTTTTTTCTTTTTCTTGTTTTTCTTTTCTATTTTTTTTTTTTAATATAAAAGTAATATATGTGGTTATTTTCTATTGGAAAGCCTAGGTTGAGGGACTAGGCTGGGCTTGGGGAGGACAGAGTACCCCCAGTGTCTTTGAGTTCCGTATTCACTACTGAAGGCCTCCACCCCATCTTTAATTGGCAACTCAGGCTGGCCAAGGAATCTACCTGGAGAGGTCCCAAAGAGGAGAGGAGAGAAGGGAATAGTGCCCCTGAGACACAACTGGAGTTCTGAGGATTCGGAGAGTGGAGGTAGGTCCAGCTCAACTGGCAGTCCTCCTGGGAATTCAGACCCCAAGGGCTGGAATTCAGATTCTGGCTTCAGTCAGCCACGCCCCTGACAGGATCAGAGTCACCAGGAGAACTAAAGGCTCCATACCTCCTTACACTGGCAGGGGAACTGCAGGCTGGCCAGCGCCACCTGCTGGACAGGAGAGGAAAAGCACCAATTCTAAAGGCCTCATAGGAGGGTCTCATTCTCAGGAAAACTCCATACTCTCCCGATGAGACCTGGGCCTCACTAGACTGGGAAAATCTGACTAGGGTCGACCATATCTGAGGAGACCCACTCACAAAAAGATTACATAGAGGCAGAGCAAGAAACAGAAAAAACAAGAGGGGAAAAATTCTGATCAACTAAATAGAACCTAAGTTAGAGGTCTAGAATAAGTTGAACTGAATAATAGAGGCCAGAGAACAAAGCCAACCAACAAGAAAACCACTAGGTAAAATATAGAAAACAAGCTCCAAAATAAACTAATTAAGAAAATCAGATGCCTAGACAACTTACGATAACAAGCCATACCAGGAAACATGAAAACATGGACCAGCCAAAGGAACAAACTAATAGCTCAGCTGAGACACAGGAGTGGAGGCAACTAATGCTAAATAAATTCGAAGAAAAGAAGGAAGATATAGCAAAAGAGCTGAAGGATATAAAGAAGACACTGGCTGACCATAAAGAAGAATTCATAAACTTAAAAAAACAAATGGCAGAACTCATGGGAATGAAGGCCACAATGGAGGAGATGAAAAACAAAATGGAGGGACACAACAGTAGATTTGAACAGGCAGAAGAAAGGATCAGTGAACTGGAAGACAGGTCATTTGAATTCATACACACAAAAGAACAGATGGTGAAAAAAATGGAAAAATATGAGCAGCGTCTTAGGGAGCTGAGTGACAACATGAAACGCACAAATATATGTGTTATGGGTATCCCAGAAGAAGAAGAGAGGGGAAAAGGGGCAGAAAGAGTGATAGAAGACATATTCACTGAAAATTTCCCAACTCTTATAAAAGACAGAAAATTAGAGATTCAAGAAGTACAATGTACCCCAAAAAGAATAGATCCCAATAGACCTACTCCAAGACACTTACTGGTCAGATTGTCCAATGTCAAAGACAAAGAGAGGATTCTGAAAGCAGTAAGAGAAAAGCAATCCATCACATACAAGGGAAGGTTGATAAGACCATGTACAGATTTCTCTGCAAAAACCATGGAGGCAAGAAGACAGTGGCATGATATATTTAAGATACTGAAAGAGAAAAACTGCCAACCAAGAATGCTATATCCAGCAAAACTTTTCTTCAAAAATGAGGGAGAGATTAAAACATTTTCAGACAAACAGTCACTGAGAGAGTTTGTGAATAAGAGACCGGCACTACAAGAAATACTAAAGGGAGTGCTACAGGCTGATAGGAAAATACAGGAGAGAGAGTGTTGGAAAAGATTGCAGAAATGAAGATTATCAGGAAAGGTAAAAGGAGAGGAGAAAATAAGATATGACATATAAATTCCAAAAAACAAAATGGTAGTAGAAAGTACTGCCCTTACAGTAATAACACTAAATGTAAATGGATTAAACTCCCCAATCAAAAGACACAGACTGGCAGAATGGATGAAAAAACAGGACCCATCTATATGCTGTCTACAAGAAACTCACTTCAGGCACAAGGACAAACATAGACTGAAAGTGAAAGATTGGAAAAAGATATTTCATGCAAACAACAACTAGAAAAAAGCGGGATTAGCTATATTAATATCAAACAAGTTAGACTTCAAAAGTGAAACAATTAAAAGAGACAAAGAAGGACACTATATATTAATAAAGTGGTCAATTCATCAAGAAAACAAAACAATCATAAATATTTATGCACCAAGCCACAATGTCCCAAAATTCATGTGGCGAACACTGCAATCACTGAAAGGACAAATAGATACTTCTACAATAATAGTTGGAAACTTCAATACACCACTCTCATCAAAGGATAGAACATCTAGACAGAGGATCACTAAAGAAACAGAGATGTTGAATTTTATGATAAATGAACTAGACTTGACAGGCATTTATAGAACACTACATCCAACAACAGCAGGATACACTTTTTTCTCAAGTGCTCATGGAACATTCTCTAGGATAGACCACATGTTGGGTCACAAAGCAAGTCTAAACAAATTTAAAAATATTGATATTATACAAAACACTTTCTCAGACCACAATGGAATGAAGTTGGAAATAAATAAAAGGCAGAAGGTCATAAAATTCACAAACATATGGAGGCTAAACAACACCCTCTTAGAAAACCAGTGGGTAAAGGAAGAAATTACAAGAGAAACTAGTAAATACCTCGAGGCAAATGACAATGAAAACACAACTTATCAAAACTTATGGGATGCAGCAAAGGCGGTGTGAGAGGGAAATTTATTGCCCTAAATGCCTATATTAAAAGAGAAAAGAGAACAAAAATTGAAGAGTTAACTGCTCACCTGAAGGAATTAGAGTAAGAACAGCAAATTAACCCCAAAGCAAGCAGAAGGGAGGAAATAATAAAGATTAGAGCAGAAATAAATGCAATTGAGAACAGGAAAACAATAGAGAGAAACAACAAAACCAAAAGATGGTTCTTTGAGAAAATCAATAAAATTGATGGACCACTGGCTAGGCTCACAAAAAAAAAGAGAGAGCAGATGCAAATAAATGCAATCAGAAATGGGAAAGGAAATATAACTACCGACCCTGCAGGAATTATGGAGAAAATGAGAAGATACTATTAGCAACTATATGCTAATAAACTAGACAACTTAGATGAAATGGAGAACTTCCTAGAAAAGCATAAACAACCAACATTAACTCAAGAAGAAATAGATGACCTCAACAAACCAATCACAAGTAAAGAGATTGAGTCAGTCATCAAAAAGCTCCCAAAAAGGAAAAGCTCAGGACCAGATGGTTTCACATGTGAATTCTACCAAGCATTCAAGAACTAATTAGTACCAATCCTGCTCAAACTCTTCAAAAAAATTGAAGAAGAGGGAAAGCTACTTAACTCTTTCTATGAAGCCAATATCACCATAATACCAAAACCAGACAAAGATACTACAAAAAAAGAAAATTATAGACCAATTTCTTTTATGAATATAGATGCAAAAATCCTCAACAAAATCCTCCAAATTGAATCCAGCAGCACATTAAAAGAATTATACACCATGAACAGGTGGGATTTATTCCAGGTATACAAGGCTGGTTCAACACAACAAAATCAATTAATGTAATACACCACATCAATAAATCAAAGCAGAAGAACCACATGATCATCTTGATTGATGCAGAAAAGACATTTCACAAAATTCAACATACTTTCCTGATGAAAACACTTCAAAGGATAGGAATAGAAGGGAACTTTTTCTGTATGATAAAGGCAATATATGAAAAACCCACAGCCAACATCACACTCAATGGGGAAAGACTGAAAGCTTTTCCTCTAAGATCAGGAAAAGGACAGGGATGCCCAATATCACCCCTGTTATTCAACATTGTGCTGGAAGTTCTAGCTAGAGCAATTAGGCAAGAAAAAGAAATAAAAATATCCAAATTGGAGAGGAAGAAGTAAAACTTTCACTATTTGCAGATGACATGATTCTATATGTAGGAAATCCAGAAAAATCTACAGCAAAGCTACTAGAACTAGTCAATGAATACAGCAAAGTAGCAGGCTACAAGGTCAACACGCAAAAATCTGTAGTGTTCCTATACACAAGTAATGTGCAACAAGAGGAGGAAATCAAGAAAAAAATCCCATTTACAATAGCAACCAAAAGAATCAAGTATTTAGGAATAAACTTAACCAAGGACACAAAAGACCTTTACATAGAAAACTATAAGAAACTGCTAAAAGAAATTGAACAAGACCTGAAAAAATGGAAGAACATACCATGTTCATGGATTGGAAGACTAAATATAGTTAAGATGGCAATTTTACCTAAACTCATTTACAGATTCAATGCAATACCCATTCAAATCCCAACAACTTACTTTACAGAAATAGAAAAACCAATAACTAAATTTATTTGGAAGGGTAAGGTGCCCTGAATAGCCAAAAATGTCTTGAGAAAGAGGAATGAAGTGGGAGGTCTCAGACTACCTGACTTTGAAGCATATTACAAAGCTACAGGGCTCAAAACAGCATGGTACTGGCATAAGGACAGATATACTGATCAATGGAATTGAATTGAGTGTTCAGAAGTAGACCCTTACATCTATGGACAACTGATCTTTGATAAGGCAGTGAAGCCAAAGCAAATGGGAAAGAGCAGCCTGTTCAATAAATGGTGTTTGCAGAACTGGATATCCATTTCCAAAAGAATGAAAGAGGATGTCCATCTCACACCTTATACCAAAATTAACTCAAAGTGGATCAAAGACCTAAACATTAGCACCAAGACCATAAAACTCTTAGAAGAAAATGTAGGGCAATATCTTAAAGATCTTATGAAAGGAGGTAGTTTCTTAGACCTCCCACCCAAGACATGAGCAACCAAAGAACAAATAGACAAATGGGATCTCCTCAGAATTAAACACTTTTGTACATCAAAGGACTTTGTCAGAAAAGTCAAAAGGCAACCTACACAACGGGAGATGATATTTGGAAACCACATATCAGATAAGGGTTTAATATCCCGAATATATAAAGGAATCCCGCATCGCAATAACAGAAAGACAAACAATCCAATTAAAAAATGGGCAAAAGACATGAACAGACATTTTTCTGAAGAGGAAATACAAATGGCTCAAAAGCATATGAAAAAATGCTCAACTTCTGGCTCTTAAGGAAATGCAAATCAAAACCACAATGAGATATCATCTCACACCTATCAGAATGGCCATTATCCAAAAAACAGAAAATGACAAGTGCTGGAGAGGATGTGGAGAAAGAGGTCCACTTATTCATTGTTGGTGGGAATGAAGAATGGTGCAACCCTCTGGAAGACAGTATGGAGGTTCCTCAGGAAGCTAAATATAGATTTGCCATATGACCCAGCTATTCCATTGCTAGGTATATACTCAGAGGAACTGAAACTTAAGACACAAACAGACATTTGTAAACTGATGTTTATTGCAGCATTATTCACAATTGCCAAGGGATGGAAACAGCCCAAATATCCATCAAAGGATGACTGGATAAACAAACTGTGGTATATACACATGATGGAATATTATGCAGCTGTAAGACAGAACAAAGTCATGGATCATGTAATAATGTGGATGAACCTTGAGGACATTATGTTGAGTGAAGTTAGCCAGAAACAAAAGGACAGATTATGTATGGTCTCACTAATATCAACAGACATTAATGAACAAACTTTGGGAGTTAAAAGCTGACAACCCAGGTGACCAGGAGATAGAAAGAGGGCAGAGATCAGCCATTTGATGCTGAAGGACTACAGAATGTTTAGGATTGATTGCATAGATCCAGAAATAGATAGCATAATACTGTGTGATGGTAGCATGGTATTGTAATTACACTGAACAAAGATGTCTGTAAGTAAACCTGAAAGAGGTGGGATAGGAGAATGTATGACACCAGGGGTAAAGATAGATGATAAAGACTGGGACTGTATAACATGGCAAAAACTGGAGTGGCCAATGACTGTTACTAAATATACAAATATAAAAATGTTTTCGCATGTGAGAAAGCAAATGAATATCAACCATGTAGAAATTTGAAAAGGGGATGGTATTCAGGAAAAAACATAATCAAAGCAAACTGGAGTCTATGGTCAACAGTAACATTGTAATACACCTCCATTAAATGTAACAAAGGCAATATGCCAATGCTAAATGTATATGAGAGGGGGATATAGGGGAGGAATATGGGACTCTTGGTAGTGGTGTTATTTGTTGTCTTTATTAGTATGTTGTATTGTATGACATGTTATTTTTCTTTTTATCATTTTTTTCTTATTGCTAAAAATATCTTTCTAGTAGTAATCAGTATGTTCAAGGGCTGATTGTGGTGATAAATGTACAACTTTATGATGATTCCATGAACAACTGATTGTACACTGTGGACAAATGTATGGTATGTGAATATAACTCTATAAAATTGTGGGAAAATATATATATAGGAGTAAAAGTGTTGGAGAAAACATGGTAAGAGGGATGATCCCTCACCAATATGGACTAACTACAATGTGTAAACTTAGAATTGAGTCTTAGAACTTAGCCTAACATGGACACAGTAATTGTAATAGTCCCTAGATTGTAAGCTCTTGCAGCAGTTAACTCTATCCCTGAACTGTAATGCCTGTCTCTAAACTTTGAGATGCTGATCCTCTATCATATAACCTGATTGGTCTCTGGAACAATGCATATCTCTGAGACACCTGAAACTCAGAGCTAGAGCTCAGCAGATATGAATGTCAGTATTAGTGCATACAGCCACTAACAAAACAAAACAGCCACTAACAAAACAAAAAAACAAAAAATAAAACAAACAAAAAAAAAATACAAAGCTGAAAAAGAGCCCAGACTTCAATTAGTGATATGAATGAAGCAGGTCTGGTTAAGACCAGGGCAAGCCAGGCCCAAGGGTAAAGGTTGAAACTTATTGTGCTTTAAAACTTCAACTTCCATATGAGACCAAGGGAATAGATATCTATTTGGTACAGGATCTAAATTTTCTAAACAGTACAACTCTACAGTCAATGTGTTCAAACACCACAATGGCATGGAACTTTGAATAGGAAGTGAGATACGGTAGGTTAGTATAGGCTGGAGTGAAATAGTGACACATCCCAGAGTAATTTGGGTGGATAATAAAAAATATATTTACATCCTCCCCCTCCCCAGCCCTGAGGATCTGGGGGAAGGTGTGGATGTGTTGAACATCCTCACCTGGACTGGTGTGGATGTTATCACAAACATTGGGACTGGCAGTTTGATGTGCTGAGCCCTCGAGCATGGGACTTGCCCTTATGAAGCTCATTACCACAAAGGAGAGTCTAAACTTGCATGTAGTTGTGCCTAAGAGTCTACCCCTGAGTACCTCTTTGTTGCTCAGATGTGGCCCTCTCTCTCTCTGAGCCATCTCGACAGATGAACTCGCTGCCCTCCCCCCTACATGGAACCTGACTCCGAGGGGTGTAAATCTCCCTGGCAATGCAGAGTATGACCCGGGGATGAATGTGGACCCAGCATCATGGGACTGAGAGTATCTTCTTGACCAAAGGGGATGCAAAATGAGATGAAATAGTTTCAGTGGCTGAGAGATTTCAAATGGTGTCAAGAGGTCACTCTGGTGGACATTCTTATGCACTATACAGGTAACACCTCTTAGGCTTTAAAGTATTGGAATAGCTAGAAGTAAATATCTGAAACTACCAAACTCCAACCCAGCAGTCTGGACTCCTGAAGACAATTATATAATACTGTAGATTACAAGGGGTGACAGTGTGATTGTGAAGACCGTGTGGATCATACCCCGTTTATCTGGTGTATGGATGAGTGAAGGAATGGGGATAAAAACTAAAGGACAAATGGGGTGGGATGGGGGGATGATTTGGGTGTTCTTTTTTCACTTTTATTTTTTATTCTTGTTCTGGTTCTTTCTGATGTAAGGAAAATGTTCAGAGACAGATTGTGGTGATGAACGCGTAACTATGTTATACTGTGGACAGTGGATTGTATACCATGGATGATTGTATGGTGTATGAATGTGTTTCAATAAAACTGAATTTAATAAAAAAAAAGCAAAATAAAAAACACAAAAGGCATATTGTAATGATAAAAATATGTGATGATCATGAACATGTACTCTACAGTTTGCCGAAGTTAAAACAATGAAAGACAATACAAAAAGTCAGTCTTCCAGTATATCCTCAACAAAAACTCTCTGCTAAATAGTAAAATCAACATTTAAGAATATATATACATATCTGGACACCAGCTGCAATAAAATGGTGGGAATTGGGGGGTGATGAAATGATATTCTCTCAAGGATTTCTAGATAAAATATGTGGGCACCAGGAATCCAGGATTAAGCTTTTAAACACATATTTAAATCAAAATAAAATGAAAATTTATAACATCTGACATATGGATGAAACAAACTATCTTACATTTTATTTTCTTGATAGAAATGAGATGGGATATTTCTTAACAGTAACACCTTAGTTATCACCTAACAAATATGTGGAGGTCCCCCTACCCCCACCCCAAGTCATTTGTATAAAACAAATATGTTCCATCAAATTATCTTTCACATTACTAAAATATGCTTATTTGCTTGGGACAAGCAATTCTTGGAATACTTCTAATATTTATTTTCAGATGTGTGGAATTATCAGAGCTGAGATTTTTTAAACCATCTATATATTATCAGTATTTCAATCTTTGCAAAGAGATAATAATCCTTTGCTATTGACTGACCTGATTTCCTTAAGCAAATTGGATTTACTATTATAATAGTGATCCTGGTGTAATAAGTGACACTCTCAAATTTTTCTTTTAAAAAAACATGCAATCCATGTAACATAAGTATTAAATATGTCACAGTGTGCACATTCTTGACACGGAATGACTGTTTTCAGAACCTACTGGGAAAAGCAAAATAAATAAACTGATACTGGCATTTATGACCTGTTTTGTTACTGATAAGCTACAACTAAAATTGAAACTATGGATACTGTATGCATGTGATATTAAGCAAATAATGAAAACCATTATAAGTTTACCTAAAGAAACCAAGGAAAAGATGGGATGAAGTTAAATGAGCACACCAGATGTCCTAAAGATTATGGTATGATTCTTAACTGGATTTTCAACACAAAAGGCATCTGCATACAATTTCTATGAATATTTCTTACATTAAAATGATTAATTCCAAAGTAAATGTTGACTAGCACAGCCCTACCTTGTCAAAGATGAATATTCAGAACAAAAGAAGCTCCATTTGCTAAAGTGCATCCGTTGAACAAACCTGCTCTGGCCCTGCTAAGAGCTATCCAAGAGCTGGCAGTCACTCTTTCCTATTTGATCATGGTCTGGGCAATTAAAAGAGGAACATAAAACCATGGCTTTTTAAAAACTAAATATTTTACACAGTGGACTATAGAAAAAACAATCCTAAATATACCATCATATAGAACTACAGAGACTAAGATATCTTCATTATTTATAAATACTGAAAATATAAAGGATCCATAAGAATAGTTGTATAAAGACTTATACTTTAACATTCACTTGATGTGCTCTTAATATTTCTATGATAAAAATAGTTATTTTCCTCACATATTTTGGCAATGGATTCAAAAGCAAGAGTAGCAGGGATGTTGAATGCCATGAAATTTATTTTTTTCCTTTAAATCTAAATTATTCAGTATCTTTACTGTTATTGCACTCATATATTGCCAGGAATACATCTACAGCAACTCAACAATAGTGATTGCAACACAAGTAAGGTAAAAGGTTTACAAAGCACTCAGTTTCCTTATTAGATAAGAAAGTTTTCCTAACAGAAATTCAAAGTGCAATTCAAATCAGATTATATACACTTAACCAGGACTAACCTACCCACTTTCCAGCTTCCAAAATTATGCCAACATCTACAATCTAAAATACTCTCCTATTCTGTTTTTTAGTTGTTTGTGGTCTCTGTTTTAACAAATTATTTATTACTTAGTGTTGGACTTGCATGAAATACCACTGCCCTATGTGATCCAGGCACTAGGACCCCACAGACTCCTTGGTGGCCTCCTGCCTCCATCACAGCAATCCTAATGGCCACTGGAGGAGCAGATGGAACCTCAGGGAAAACCCTATCTTTGGTGGCCTGAGGGCCCACAGGGTCCTGGGCGTGCACCTTTTTTTTATATGACTGCCTATTTTTATATAACTGATATAGGAAACAGGGTAGGAGCAGCAGGACCATGGTAAGAGGCCATCACCCCCCACCCCCAGCACTGATGTCCATACACTTCCTAAGCTGTGTGCATGTGATTCCCTTCAGGGAATGGTTCCCAAATGATACTTAGAGCAGTTAGAGGGCAGCAGCCACGTAGGCAAGAGCCCTGCCCCCAGGGATGTGTGCACATGTGGGCAGAGCCAGGCCCTACAGGGATCAGTTCCTGGGGCCAGTTCTTCAGGAATGGTGGAGAACGGATCCTCAGGAAAGTGCTATAAAGGTGTTTCTGGAGGAGGTGATGCCTCAGCTCCTGGATCACTCTTGGACACACACAGCCATCTATGCCTCTACAAAACAGATTGCAAGGAAAGATCATTCATGGTTTTCATAGTTAAAAAATGGCAGAGCAGCTCTCTGCACTTAGGATCCTCAGTGAAGTAGTTCTAGAAGAGGTCTCCCATAAGGCAGAGATCTCACATTGGAAGTATTACCAATGCATGCCTGGATTGCATTTTTTTCTCACCCATGGCCTTTCAGAGATCATTAATATTTTCACAGCATACATGTATCTCATGTAATATTTGGGACATACATATACTAAAATAGCCTGGTTTACTGAATTCCAAATTTGACTGAGAATGATGTATTTTTCTTTCTTAACTTTGACATTATTCTTAGGTATATCTTAAAATTTAAAGAAATAGTATGCTTGATCATTAGAGTTATTTAGCCTAACAAAATACAGTACCAAGTTACAAGTACAAAGACAGTAAGCATAATGAAATTGATAATGAAAATGTGGAAACACATATTGTTTTCATCATAAGTAATAAAATTGAAAAAGGAAAATGAACTTATATTATATTTGCATTCAGTTGCATGAAATCTGTCTGGGTGAATTAAAAAGAAGCAATTAACCTTGTGTCCTCTGGTGAGGTGAACAGGGTTGCCAGTGGAAAGGTGCAGGGGAAAGACATCACTGCATTTCCCATTTTTCAAACTTGACTTTCAAAGCATGCAAAGGTGTCCTGTTTAAAAAAGAAAACTAAAATCATTAAAAAGTAAAATTTAAATATTTAGCAACAACAAAATAACAAGAAAAAAAGCCATGACTTTTCCTATAATCCAAAAGAAAACATGCATTTACCAGATAATGCATTCTGGTTTTAATTCAGAAATGAAATCATTGAAGTAAATAGAAAACCTTGCACTACAGTTGAAGAGCAGTGTGTTGGTGGCCATAAAACAAAGTTTACTGGTGAGAAATCCAAGCATAAAAACTTGAAATATGTCTTTTGCTGTGAATCTGAGAAAGAATCTTCAAATGGTCCTAAACAGGTACATATCAGCTGTGTTGTCCAATTATACTTTGAAGGGAACACCCACATTTTGCCCACCTGTCAGAGTCCTTCAGGAAATGTCTCCCTTCCCTCACCTGCCCTCTGCCCTTCCCCCACTGTAGAATGTCTTGAGTCCTACATGCTAATACTGTTTAGATTCAAATTTCCTATCCTTACTCAGATTCCTGAGAATCTGTTGGAAGCAGCATCACTCTCTTAGTCCTGGAATTGAAACTTTGTGAACCTGTAGCCTACAAGACAGCAGTGGTCAGTGCCCACAACTGAGGTGGTGACTTCAGAAGGAGGTATGAATGTAAGATGTGGGGATGTTGCTAGAGAGTTTCTTCAAGTTCTTCAAATGTCATTCATCAACTCCAGGAAACTTCAAAATTGACCCATCCTCTTGAGAAAAACTTGAGCTGAAGTAGAGGAAGGACAGAGCCCTGGACATCACCAAGTTGCTATCACCTGGAGGGCTGGGGGCAGGTTAGAAATGGGAGGCTTGCAGTTGAGAAAAATTCCCTTGGAGTTTCTTGATTTCTGAGCAGAACTTCTTTGGCTATAGAGGAAAGATGGGGGCAGATAGATTTCCTCTACAATAGAGAAAACCCACATGAAAAGTTTTAAACAGTAGTGGGATTATGTCTTATTGGGGCATAAGGAGGCTTGGCTAGGCCCTGTGTCATTTCTTTAGGCACCTGGAAATTATTGTATGACTTTAATTGTAGGACATGAACTGGAGTAAATGAGATCTTCTTGGGTATTTAAAAGCCACTGTCTAAGGTGGGAAACTATTCAGAGGGGTTATCTTGGCCAAGTCTGTAAGGAAAGATTCTCTAGTTGAGCTAGCCTGGAAGTTACTTTAACTGCCACAGCCCAGAGTCTCTAAGCTCCTACCAGTCCAGAGATATTTCACTTTAACTCCAGGTCGATGTTTTCCTTCATTCAAATGGGCAGGGGTGTTGGATACCTTTAATTTTTATTAAAAGAATTTGTGCTTACCTGAATTCTTCTGACTTGATCTCACATTGTGGAATCTTAGATCTTCAGAAGGAGATCAACTAGTCCATAACCTCATGCCCTGCATTTTTTTCTGTTTTCATTTTTATTGTGAAAATATAACATATACGCAAAACAGTAATACATTTAAAAGTATGATTTAACAAGTAATTTATTGTTGATTACAGCAAATGCTATGGGTTACAGTACTACAGTTTCAGTTATTTTCTTATTGTGAAATGCAACATATATACAGAAAGGTGATAACCTTCAAAATACAATTTAATGGGTACATACAGAGAATAATTCAAAGATAGTAATGTGTTATGGTTCCATCATTTCTATTATTTCCTTCTACTATTCTAATAGTCTAGCTTCTAAAATACATGTATATATATTATATAAAGTTTCAGTATTTTAATTCTTTGTCAAATCCTATCTTGTCTTCTGCTACTCCTTCCTCTCATTTAATCATTTTCTCAATCTTCAGGGATTACAAGGCAGTGTCTGCTCTTACTTGGTCATAATAATAATGGGTGTCACTATAATGTGAAAGGGGGCTGCTTCTGGTTGATGTCCTTGAAGAGTTGGCCCTTCATTTTAGAGTTGAGATGAAGATGGTTATATTCCATGAATAATTCATGGTCATGGAATGGAAATTAGGAGGTGGTATTTTTCCAATGGAATATTCTATAAAGAGTAATCTTTTAAATAGGGAAAGAAAAGTAGCAAAGAATTAATTATATTTCCATCTCTTATTGTTAATGATCCTAGGAAAATTGTTTGCTTAATTGTACTCCTTTTGAGTACTGTCTGAGAGTGGGTCTTGTAAACAGGAATGTGTTCTGGATTTCATAATCCCAAATTACACCTGACTCATGCCTGATCATCAGGGTCTTTTTGTGTGTTGTTTGGAACTCAAAGTAGAAGGACAAGTCCAGTTCTTATCCCTTGCTTTCAATCTTAGACAGGTACCTGCATAAACCTCTGGAGTCCCTACTTGAAATCCCCACCCCTCATATTTTACTGGCCCTTTCTTAACCTCTGCAGATCTTGCTGTCTGCCACATGACAGAATCTTGGTGAACCTGATAACCCTTTTCTTGGAATCAGAATTTCCTGAGCAGTGGCAATCAGGGGGCCTGACCCAGGCCCAGTGTAATGAGGGCTTGGTGGGGGCCTAGGACCTGCAGTCATATGTTGGAAAGGGTGTGAAAAGGGCATGGAGTTCATAAATTTTTCTCTATTAATTTTTGTTTTGCTGTTGGAAAGAAAATGTCAAAATATGATTTTAATTAGCATCAGGCAAAGAAAGACTGAGGAGAGGGTGGAAAAATACTCTTAGGGAATCTTCCTCCTTCATAATGTCCCTATGGCTGCCTGGAATTTACCCTAAAGAACTTCCCTTATCTTCTCTTGATTTTGCTTAGGGGCATTTTGCCAAAGAGCTGATGTGAAATCTGTTCTTCCTCCAGCACCAGCCCTTGGTGCTGGCTGGATGTTTGGTTTCTGATATTCCTCAGAGTTGCACTGACATCCAGCAATAGCATGGGCTCCTTTATTCTTGGCAGTCAGAGCTCTGGGAATGTTGAGCTGGGAACAGCTTCTCCAATGGAAAAACTCTCATCTGGAGTTTTGGAACCTAAATTCAATAGGGGGACATTTGCTATCCCAGAAGTTACCTCATCCATGTGCCTGCACACATATTGAAGTTCATAGCTCTGATTCCCCAGTGAATAAAAGAGAATCCCTGAGATCCTCAACACTGTAGCCATTTTGACTACCCCATTAACCCATTTCCTTGCATTCACAGCATCTCCAGTGCTCAGACCAGACATGAAGATGAACCCTGGATCCTCCATATATTGTTTCACTGCACAGCCAATCCCCCTACCCACTCCTGGCCCACCACACCCAACTCCTCAGAGCAGTGCCCCCCATCCTGAATCCATCTTTCCCTGGCAGCTCTCTTGTGCTGCCTGCTTTCCCCAGCACACTGTTGGTGATGGAAGATGGGGATCCTGTCACCAGTTGGCCTAGAGCTGACAAAGCCATTGTCCAAGTCAAGAAACAATGGGGATCCGCTGAGCTCCCTCAAACTCTGAACTTTGCCCTTCCTCAGATCCCATATATTTTGTATGCTTCAGGGATCCTCTGTGGGGTGTGTCCAGCATCCCTCTTCTGTGATTTTGACAGCCTCTGCAGTGGAGCTGCTTATTCCTGACAATGCTGTAGGAGACACACAATCTACTGAGGGAGGTTTGTCCCCAGACCTTCTTCCTCAGGCTCCACCAGCAGCCTCTCAGCTGACCCCCTTTGTTCTTCCACAGAATGTCTTCTCTATGACACAGGGGCCTCTACAGAGGGAGTCCCTGCCTCCACCCACAGGAAGCCAATGGTGGGTGACTCCTGCCAACCTGAGAGTGCTTACCAGAACATCTGACATTCACAGCACTTCAAGTCTGTGACACAGAGGCACTATCACATATGTCCTGATACCCAAGCTATTTCCTGCTTTTGCATGTAACTTCCTTTTAGGGACATACTGATTGTCCTGGAGGATTCCAGTAAAGAGAGCTTGATAACTGACAATTGTGATTAGAGTATTAGGGAAAAATTGAAAGATGGTCATGAGGGAAAAAGAGACATGTTGGGAGGAGATACATTCTCAATATCTTTTCACAGTGATCCCAGTTTACAACATACTTTCAGGTGCTGCATCTCAGTTGATCCTTACCAGTCTATTTACAGTGTACAACCAGTCTTTAGCTTTCTATCGTTATCCTAATAATCATTTATGTGAGATGAAAATCAGAGCAGTTTCCCATGATACAGTGAGAAGCCATTACTTGAATTGGGTGTCTAAGTAGAAACATCACACTCCTCCCATTTACTCTATGTTTCAGCACAAGACTTGAGCATGTGTTTTCCAGGTGAAGTAAAATGCCCTGGAGAGATGAAGGCTGCAAGGACCAGGCAGAGACTTTACTTTTGCCTCTACCCTCACTGTTTCCATTAGAACCAGATGGTGGTAGAACATATACACTCAATAAGTGCTTGGGATCCCCCTCAATTTGTAATCCTGGAGAGGGTATCTCACTACATAACATCATCTATAAGGGGTCTATCATATTTAATTCAGAGGATTGCTGATAGAATTCCATAAGGTAACATATGAATTCTTTGGTTGACTGGACATACATGCTATGGTTCATTATGGGACATTTGCTTAATTATTTTTGTAATCATTATTATCATTATTATTTTGAAAGAATGAGGAAGAGAGCAAAACAGTTTATAAAATAGTTATATGCTAGTGAAGAGTGATAGTGGATGCTTCAAAAAGGAGTCTAGGACCATGGTTAATTTGTGAGGCAGAAACATTGGTGGAAATTTATCTTTTCCCACCTAGAATGGCCACCTCTTTCTACTCTGCACCAAATTCAGCAATTATGTATGAACCACTGTCAGCACATATCAGTTCTACAAGACAGTTGTTTTTCTTTAACATCATACACCCCAATGTTTGAACTCCCAAAAGAATTTCCTGTTCCATGTAATATTTTAATGGGGTCCCTGAAAATTCCATTTCCAGTCTTAATGATTCCTTATATTCTTGAATTGCTCTGATTCCCTCTTGGAGCAGACCATCAAATGCAGTTACACAGCCTGGTGTTTTAAATCTTGAACCAGCTCAGTTCTTTCTCCATTAAAATGGGCTCTGATCACCTTTTTTTCTAGATGTGTAATCCTTCTCCTCACACCACTGTCCCAAAGTACAGTACCTCACCCTCAGAACCATCCAGAGAGTTTCTTAAATTGCTCACCCTTTGGGATTCTGTGAATGGGACCCAGAAATCTTCTTTTAATGAACCCACCTGAGTCATTCCATACACAAAGATAGCGAAGGCTTAAAGGCAAATCAGAGTCTAAAACAAATGTTTCCTTTGAACTGGGATTTCATGAAATGAGTTCTAATATTGATATTTGATCTCTGATGGGGTAGTGTGAGGCATAAGTACTTAAAATCCTAGAGTAAACATTAGATTTAAAACATGTAGGCACAGATGGCAGAATTTGATGGGGGAATGAGTGATTCTCTAAGACAACTGTGTCCAAACCAAGGTTTTAAACCTGGTTCTTAACAAATTTACTGTGGTGTGGTCAGTCCTCTGAGTCTCCCTGCCCCAACATGATAAGCATTCCCTGTCCCAACATCATAACACACAGAGCCCAGCAACCACCTACTTCACCATCTTACTGTCAAATAACCATCCATTGCCAACACCAGGGCATGAGGAATGAGTTTGTCTGTGCACAGCATGCCACCAGGTACCTGAATTGGGCTCCTGCTTTTCATGCCCTCACCCATGGAAGAAGCATCTGGACAATGCAGCATGTTGTTAGGGCAAATGTGGACTATCCCTCTGTGCCTCTGGCTCTAGGACACCCAGAAACTCATGCCAAAACTCCCATCCCAGGCAGCTGAAGCATAATGCCCAAGGGGATGCTGGATTCTGGGCTGGGCTCTGACTCAAAGGCTTCCCTTACAACATGGTCAGGGACAGGTGGTATCACCTGGATTTGATATTTTGGGGATGTGGTCCTTGGGCACTCTTGCTCTGTCTTCAGACTGGGGCCCAAAGCCCAGGTCCTCAGGTTTCTGAGCCTCACTTTACCCCAAACAGCTCTTCCCAGGCCCTTTTTTGTGGTAGTCCCTTGCATCAGGAGGGACATGATGGTCCTCAGTTCATCATTGCTGCCTATCAATGCATGGGGGCTCAGCCATCTCATCACTGTGAACATTCTTCTGTGACCTCGGATGGGGAGAAATGTTGGGATATGAAATCCCAGGATGGGGTCTCTGAACATGTGCCAATAAATCATCTCATAGAGATGGATTCTTGATAGCAAATTGCACATAGTGAGAGTCTATAGAGATGAATATGATAATGAAGAACATCCAATAACCTTATAACCCCCAGTGGTTTTCTTGATCTGTATGTTCCTTGGGTCCATGCAGTTTTACACAAATTCGTGTATGTCTCCCTGCACATTTTCTGCAGAGAAGGCACTCATAGATTTTGCCAGATTTCATACAGAATGTAACATGCTCCTCCATCTATTGCACCAACCCCATAATAGTGCAACTCCCTCATTTTTTAGGTATTTTATTGAGATATAGTCACACACCATACAATGCATCTGAAGTGTACAATGATCCACAGCATCATCATATTATTTTTATTCATAACCATGATCAATTTTAGAACATTTTTACTACACCAGGAAAACAAATAAAAAGAAAACAAAAAACATCACATACCCATTAGCCACCCCTATTTTTGTCCCTTGTATGATGTGGTACATTCATTACTGTTGCAGAAACAATATTAGAATATTACTGTTAACTATATTCCATAGCCTGCAATAGGTACATTTTTATCCATATACCATTCCATAATTAACTCTTTGTAATAGTGTCATTCACTTGTTCTAGTTCATGATTTATTTTATATTTGTACAGTTAACCACAATTTTCATCCACCACAAGATTCACTGTTATGCAATTGCATATTTTAACTCCCAGCTTTACTTGTGGTGACATAGATGACTCTATACTTGCCCTTTCTACCATTTTTACTTCCAATACAGCACTTTAATTATACTCAAAATAACATGCTACTGCCCATCTATACATTTCCAAGCATTTAAGATTGACCTAGTTAAAAACTCTGCAAATATTAAGCAATTGCTCCATGTTACCTAGCCTCATTCTGTCTCCTGGTAACCTAGATCCTAGATTGTATTTCTATTAGCATATGTATTATAATTAGTTCATTTTCATGAAATCATACAGTATTTGTTATTCTGTTTGACTTTTTTCACTTAACAAAATGTCCTCAATGTTCATCCATGTTTTTGCATACTTCAGGAATTCTTTCCTTCTTACTATTGAATAATAATCCATTATATGTATAAACCATGTTTGTTTATCCATTTTTGGTTGATGGACATTTGAGTTGTTTCCATCTTTTGGCAATAGTGAATAATGTCACTGTGGACATCAATGTGCAATGCCTGTGTCCCTGTTTTCAGATTTTCTGGGTGTATACTTTGTAGCACAATTGCTGGGTCATAACACAACTCTGTACAAAGCTTTCTGTTGCACTGCAAACTATCCTCCACAGTAGCTGTAACATTTTAGATTCCTATCAGCAGTGAATAAGTTTTCCTATTTCTCCACATCCTCTCCAACACTTTTAATTTCCTGTTTGTTAAATAGCAGCTATTCTTGTAAGTGTGAGATGATATCTTATTTTGGTTTTGACTTGAATTTCCCTAAGAGCTTTCAAGCTGAATATCTTTTCATGTGCTTTTGGTTATTTGTATTTCCACTTTGGAAAAATGTCTCTTCATGTCTTTGGTCTATTTAATAATTGGGCTGTTTGTCTTAATTTTGTTGAGTTGTGTGACTTCTTTTTTTTTTTTTTTTTTTTTTTTTTTTTTCTGTTTTTGCTTTAATTGGGATGAGTCAGCCCCACCTAGTTTGGTAGTTTCCAGAACTACTGGTTAATTGATTCTCTGGGACATAAAAGGACAGGGTGACAGCAGGTCAAGTTTGTGTTCTTCTATCTCCTCCACCGAAGGTTCAAATCTACCTGTCAAAAGCAAATCCTGGACGGGATCTAATAATAGAGGAGAAAAGGCTCAAAAGAACATTATTGAGACATAAGGAAAAGTTGGAGTATAGATGTAAGCTTTATATCAATGTTAAATTTCTTGAACTTAATAACTGCACTTAAGGTGGTTACATAAGTGAATGTCCTTGTTCTTAGGAAATGGATGTGGAAGTGGAAGTGGGAAAGAGCATGATGGATGCAACCTACTCTCAAATGGTTAGGAAATAGATACATAAGCATAGACGGATGGATGGATGGGTAGGTGAATAGGTGGATGGGTGGATAGATGGATGGGTGGATTGATGGGTGGATGGATGGATGGATGGGTGGGTGGGTGGATGGGTGGATGGATGGGTAGATGGGTGGATGGGTGGGTGGGTGGATGGATGGATGGATGGATGGATGGATGGATGGATAGGTGGATATAATATGGAACAAATGTGGGGTTCTCTGCCCAAAGCTCACAACAGCCAATCCATGACACTGGGGTTTCAAAGAGAGAAAATTTCTTGTTACATGTGAAGCAGGAGAGCAGATGGCCCAATTTGCTATGACAAATACCACACAATGGGTTGGCTTAAACAATGGGAATTTATTGGCTCACTGTTTTAAGGCTAGGAGAAGTCTAAAACTGAGGCCTCAGCAAAGTGTGGCTTTCCCCAAAGACTGAGTGCTCTGGGGCTGTTTGCCTGCCTTTCTTGGTGCTTGGCTTTTCCATCACATGGCAATGCACACGGTGCTACCTCCTCCTTTTTCTTTTTTTTTTTTTTTTTTTTTTTTGCATGTGTGCGCTTTTTTTTTTTTTTTTTAATCATCATTTTATTGAGATATATTCACATACCACGCAGTCATACAAAACAAATTGTACTTTCGATTGTTTACAGTACCATTACATAGTTGTACATTCATCACCTAAATCAATCCCTGACACCTTCATTAGCACACACACAAAAATAACAAGAATAATAATTAGAGTGAAAAAGAGCAATTGAAGTAAAAAAGAACACTGGGTACCTTTGTCTGTCTGTTTCCCTCCCCTACTTTTCTACACATCCATCCATAAACTAGACAAAGTGGTGTTTGGTCCTTATGGCTTTCCCAATCCCATTGTCACCCCTCATAAGCTACATTTTTATACAACTGTCTTCGAGATTCATGGGTTCTGGGTTGTAGTTTGAAAGTTTCAGGTATCCACCACCAGCTACCCCAATTCTTTAGAACCTAAAAAGGGTTGTCTAAAGTGTGCATAAGAGTGCCCACCAGAGTGACCTCTCGGCTCCTTTTGGAATCTCTCTGCCACTGAAGCTTATTTCATTTCCTTTCACATCCCCCTTTTGGTCAAGAAGATGTTCTCCGTCCCACGGTGCCAGGTCTACATTCCTCCCCGGGAGTCATATTCCACGTTGCCAGGGAGATTCACTTCCCTGGGTGTCTGATCCCACGTAGGGGGGAGGGCAGTGATTTCACCTTTCAAGTTGGCTTAGCCAGAGAGAGAGGGCCACATCTGAGCAACAAAGAGGCATTCAGGAGGAGACTCTTAGGCACAAATACAGGGAGGCCTAGCCTCTCCTTTGCAGCAACCGTCTTCCCAAGGGTAAAACTTATGGTAGAGGGCTCAACCCATCAAACCACCAGTCCCCTATGTCTGTGGTCATGTTAGCAACCATGGAGGTGGGGTAGGCGAATACCCCTGCATTCTCCACAGGCTCCTCAAGGGGGCACTACAACTTTTTTTTTTTTTTTTTTTCCCCTTGTTTGTCTTTTTTCTTTTTTCTTTTTTTTTTTTTTAACTTTCCCTTCTTTTTTCAAATCACCTGTATGAAAAAAAAAGTTAAAAAGAAAACAAACATACAATAAAAGAGCATTTCAAAGAGACCATAGCAAGGGAGTAAGAAAAAGACAACTAACCTAAGATAACTGCTTAACTTCCAACATGTTCCTACTTTACCCCAAGAAAGTTACATAATATAGCAACATTTCAGTGAACTTGTTCCTACTACAACCATCAGAAATTAACAGACCATAGTCATTTCTGGGCATCCCCAGAACGTTAAATAGCTTATCTGTTCTTCCTGGATTATTGTTCCCCCTTCCTTAATTGCTCTCTACTGCTAGTTCCCCTACATTCTACATTATAAACCATTTGTTTTACATTTTTCAAAGTTCACATTAGTGGTAGCATATAATATTTCTCTTTTTGTGCCTGGCTTATTTCGCTCAGCATTATGTCTTCAAGGTTCATCCATGTTGTCATATGTTTCACCAGATCGTTCCTTCTTACTGCCGCGTAGTATTCCATCGTGTGTATATACCACATTTTATTTATCCACTCATCTGTTGAAGGACATTTGGGTTGTTTCCATCTCTTGGCAATTGTGAATAATGCTGCTATGAACATTGGCGTGCAGATATCTGTTCGTGTCACTGCTTTCCGATCTTCCGGGTATATACCGAGGAGTGCAATCGCTGGATCGAATGGTAGCTCTATATCTAGTTTTCTAAGGAACTGCCAGACTGACTTCCAGAGTGGCTGAACCATTATACAGTCCCACCAACAATGAATAAGAGTTCCAATTTCTCCACATCCCCTCCAGCATTTGTAGTTTCCTGTTTGTTTAATGGCAGCCATTCTAACCGGTGTTAGATGGTATCTCATTGTGGTCTTAATTTGCATCTCTCTAATAGCTAGTGAAGCTGAACATTTTTTCATGTGTTTCTTGGTCATTTGTATTTCCTCTTCAGAGAACTGTCTTTTCATATCTTTTGCCCATTTTATAATTGGGCTGTCTGTACTATTGTCATTGAGTTGCAGGATTTCTTTGTATATGCAAGATATCAGTCTTTTGTCAGATACATGGTTTCCAAAAATTTTTTCCCATTGAGTTGGCTGCCTCTTTACCTTTTTGAGAAATTCCTTTGAGGTGCAGAAACTTCTAAGCTTGAGGAGTTCCCATTTATCTATTTTCTCTTTTGTTGCTTGTGCTTTGGGTGTAAAGTCTAGGAAGTGGCCTCCTAATACAAGGTCTTGAAGATGTTTTCCTACATTATCTTCTAGGAGTTTTATGGTACTTTCTTTTATATTGAGATCTTTGGTCCATTTTGAGTTAATTTTTGTGTAGGGGGTGAGGTAGGGGTCCTCTTTCATTCTTTTGGATATGGATATCCAACTCTCCCAGCCCCATTTGTTGAAAAGACCATTATGGCTCAGTTCGGTGACTTTGGGGGCCTTATCAAAGATCAGTCGGCCATAGATCTGAGGGTCTATCTCTGAATTCTCAATTCGATTCCATTGATCTATATGTCTATCTTTGTGCCAGTACCATGCTGTCTTGGCAACTGTGGCTTTATAATAAGCTTCAAAGTCAGGGAGTGTAAGTCCTCCCACTTCGTTTTTCTTTTTTAGAGTGTCTTTAGCAATTCGAGGCATCTTCCCTTTCCAAATAAATTTGATAACTAGCTTTTCCAAGTCTGCAAAGTAGGTTGTTGGAATTTTGATTGGGATTGCATTGAATCTGTAGATGAGTTTGGGTAGAATTGACATCTTAATGACATTTAGCCTTCCTATCCATGAACATGGAATATTTTTCCATCTTTTAAGGTCCCCTTCTATTTCTTTTAGTAGAGTTATGTAGTTTTCTTTGTATAGGTCTTTTACATCTTTGGTTAAGTTGATTCCTAGGTACTTGATTTTTTAGTTGCTATTGAAAATGGTATCTTTTTCTTGAGTGTCTCTTCAGTTTGTTCATTTCTAGCATATAGAAACATTACTGACTTATGTGCATTAATCTTGTATCCCGCTACTTTGCTAAATTTGTTTATTAGCTCTAGTAGGTGTATCGTTGATTTCTCAGGGTTTTCTAGATATAAGATCATATCATCTGCAAACAATGACAGTTTTACTTCTTCTTTTCCAATTTGGATGCCTTTTATTTCTTTGTCTTGCCGCATTGCCCTGGCTAGCACTTCCAGCACAATGTTGAATAACAGTGGTGACAGCGGGCATCCTTGTCTTGTTCCTGATCTTAGAGGGAAGGCTTTCAGTCTCTCACCATTGAGTACTATGCTGGCTGTGGGTTTTTCATATATGCTCTTTATCATGTTGAGGAAGTTTCCTTCAATTCCTACCTTTTGAAGTGTTTTTATCAAAAAGGGATGTTGGATTTTGTCAAATGCTTTTTCAGCATCTATTGAGATGATCAATTGATTTTTCCCTTTCGAGTTTTTAATGTGTTGTAATACATTGATTGTTTTTCTGATGTTGAACCATCCTTGCATGCCTGGAATGAACCCCACTTGGTCATGGTGTATGATTTTTTTAATGTGTCTTTGGATTCGATTTGCAAGTATTTTGTTGAGGATTTTTGCATCTATATTCATTAGGGAGATTGGCCGGTAGTTTTCCTTTTTTGTAGCATCTTTGCCTGGTTTTGGTATTAGATTGATGTTAGCTTCATAAAATGAGTTAGGTAGTGTTCCATTTTTTTCAATGTTTTGAAAGAGTTTGAGTAAGATTGGTGTCAGTTCTTTCTGGAAAGTTTGGTAGAATTCCCCTGTGAAGCCATCTGGCCCTGGGCATTTATTTGTGGGAAGATTTTTGATGACTGATTGGATCTCTTTGCTTGTGATGGGTTGGTTGAGGTCTTCTATTTCTTCTCTGGTCAGTCTAGGTTGTTCATATGTTTCCAGGAAATTGTCCATTTCTTCTACATTATCCAGTTTGTTGCCATACAGTTGTTCATAATATCCTCTTATAATTTTTTTAATTTCTTCAGGATCTGCAGTTATGTCACCTTTTTCATTCATTATTTTGTTTATATGGGTCTTCTCTCTTTTTGATTTTGTCAGTCTAGCTAGGGGCTTGTCAATCTTGTTGATCTTCTCAAAGAACCAACTTTTGGTGATATTTATCCTTTCTATTGTTTTTTTGTTCTCTATGTCATTTATTTCTGCTTTAATCCTTGTTATTTCTTTTCTTCTACTTGGTTTAGGATTGGTTTGCTGTTCATTTTCTAGCTTCTTCAGTTGATCCATTAGTTCTTTGATTTTGGCTCTTTCTTCCTTTTTAATATATGCGTTTAGTGCTATAAATTTCCCCCTTAGCACTGCTTTTGCTGCATCCCATAGGTTTTGGTATGTTGTGTTCTCATTTTCATTCGTCTCTATATATTTAGCAATTTCTCTTGCTATTTCTTCTTTAACCCACTGATTGTTTAGGAGTGTGTTGTTTAACCTCCAGGTATTTGTGAATTTTCTAAGTCTCTGATGGTTATTGACTTCTAATTGTATTCCATTGTGGTCAGAGAATGTGCTTTGAATAATTTCAATCTTTTTAAATTTATTGAGGCTTGTTTTATGTCCCAGCATATGATCTATTCTGGAGAAAGTTCCGTGAGCACTAGAAAAGTATGTGTATCCTGGTGATTTGGGATGTAATGTCCTGTAGATGTCTGTTAAATCTAATTCATTTATCAGATTGTTTAGGTTTTCAATTTCCTTATTGGTCTTCTGTCTGGTTGATCTATCTATAGGAGAGAGTGATGTGTTGAAGTCTCCTACAATTATTGTGGAAACATCAATTGCTTCCTTTAGTTTTGCCAATGTTTCTCTCATGTATTTTGTGGCACCTTGATTGGGTGCATAGACATTTACGATTGTTATTTCTTCTTGCTGAATTGCCCCTTTTATTAGTATGTAGTGGCCTTCTTTGTCTCTCAAAACATCCCTGCATTTGAAGTCTATTTTATCAGAGATTAATATTGCTACACCTGCTTTCTTTTGGCTGTAGCTTGCATGAAATATTTTTTTCCATCCTTTCACTTTCAATTTCTTTGTGTCCCTGTGTCTAAGATGAGTCTCTTGTATGCAACATATTGATGGTTCATTTTTTTTGATCCATTCTGCGAATCTATATCTTTTAATTGGGGAGTTTAATCCATTTACATTTAATGTTAAAACCGTGAAGGCATTTCTTGAATCGGCCATCTTATCCTTTGGATTATGTTTGCCATATTTTTCCCTCTCTCTATTAATATCCTTTATTGTACCCATACCGAATCTCTTTAGTACTGAACCTTTCTCCAAGTCTCTCTGTCCTGTCTTTGTTTCTCTGTCTGTAGGGCTCCCTTTAGTATCTCCAGTAGGGCAGGTCTCTTGTTAGCAAATTCTCTCAGCATTTGTTTGTCTGTGAAAAATTTAAGCTCTCCCTCAAATTTGAAGGAGAGCTTTGCTGGATAAAGTATTCTTGGCTGGAAATTCCTCTCTCTCAGAATTTTAAATATATCGTGCCATTGCCTTCTCGCCTCCATGGTGGCTGCTGAGTAGTCACTACTTAGTCTTATGCTGTTTCCTTTGTATGTGGTGAATTGCTTTTCTCTTGCTGCTTTCAGAACTTGCTCCTTCTCTTCTATGTTTGACAGTGTGATCAGTATATGTCTCGGAGTGGGTTTTTTTGGATTTATTCTATTTGGAGTTCGCTGAGCATTTATGATTTGTGTATTTATGTTGTTTAGAAGATTTGGGAAGTTTTCCCCAACAATTTCTTTGAATATTCTTCCTAGACCTTTACCCTTTTCTTCCCCTTCTGGGACACCAATGAGTCTTATATTCGGACGCTTCATATTATCTATCATATCCCTGAGGTCCATTTCGAGTTTTTCAATTTTTTTCCCCATTCTTTCTTTTATGCTTTCATTTTCCATTCTGTCATCTTCCAGGTCACTGATTCGTTGTTCAACTTCCTCTAGTCTTGTACTATGAGTGTCCAGAATCTTTTTAATTTGGTCAACAGTTTCTTTAATTTCCATAAGATCATCCATTTTTTTATTTAGTCTTGCAATGTCTTCTTTATGCTCTTCTAGGGTCTTCTTGATTTCCTTCATATCCCGTACTAGGGTCTCATTGTTCATCTTTAGTTCTTTGAGTAGCTGCTCTAGGTGTGTCTCTTCTGGTCTTTTGATTTGGGTGCTTGGGCTTGGGTTATCCATATCGTCTGGTTTTTTTCATATGCTTTATAATTTTCTGTTGTTTTTGGCCTCGTGGCATTTGCTGTCCTTGATAGGGTTCTTTTAGGGTTTGTAGACCAGTTGAAGTCCTTATCTCTAATTTATCAGATCTACAGCTTCGTGGAGTACACTTTCTCTAACTAACCAGCAGGTGGCGTCCACGAGCCACCTGTTCTCCACAAGCCAGATCTCCCCTGCTTAGCCTTTTTGGTGAGTGGGGGAGTGAGTCTTGTGGGGCCCAATTGGTGTCCCAAGCTTGCGTGTGTAGTTGGTGTTGCCTGCCCTGTATGTGGGGCGTGTTTCTGGGCAGTCGGGGAGGGGGGGTGGCCCTAACAATTAAATCTCCCTGATGATCCTAGAGTTTTAAAGCTACTGCAATAGTCTAATCCTTCAGTTCAGTCCTGCCACAGTTTGTCTCTGCCACTGACCCACAAGTCTTTGGTATTGGCGTATGGCTCCTGAGACTTGCAAGTGGGCCCCTCTTCCAGGCTGTGCACCCCGGGTCCTCTGTTGAGGGATGACTGTGCTATGTCACAGGTGAGTGCCGTCCCCCCAGGGCAGTTCTGGGCTGCTGGGCTGTGTTGGGAGGCTCCCAGTCTGCTCAAATGATGGCTGAATGGGGCTCTGTTAATTCACACTGCTCCCCCTTCCCAGCTCTGGGACATTCAGCTGAGGTTGCAGGGAAGGCTAATGTCCACGCCCAGTTTTGTGGTGTGTGCCTGTTATTTGAAGCACTTCCGTCACACTGGGTTGTCTGGGGCAGCTCTGGGCTATGGGGCTGGCGATGGGCAGGAGTGTTTCCTGTCCACCAGGATGGTGGCTGTGAGCGGACACCCCCCTTTTCTTGGGAAGTTGTGTTGTTTAGTGAATTTTCTCAGCCACTGGATTATTGCCTTTTGTCTCAGAGCTCTCTTATTTCTGCTCTTGACTCTTGACTTGACGTGCCCAAATTTCAATTCTTTGAAGCTTTCTGTATTGAGCTTCTTAGAGTAATTGTTTTAGAAAAAGCAAAAAGGATTTAAAAAAAAAAAAAAAAAAAAAAACGGCCCTCCTCAGAGATCTAATGGGTTATTGAAATGCTAATAGACAAAGCAACCAGGGCCATTAAGGAAAGGTGCCCTGGGCAGAGAGATCAGCCTTGCTTCGGGATTTGCATATGCGCCTCAAGGCCTGATCTCCGCCCTTCCCCTTTCTGTGTTCACCAGAACTCCAAAAATCCTCTGCTTTTACTTTGGAGCTTCTCGTGTTGTTTTCCTTCTATGCCCGTCTCCTCTCTGCTGGGCTGGCTGCTCTCAGAGTCTCTGGTGTCTGGCCTCAGTCTATCTATGGTTGGAGTTTGAATCAGTAGAATGAGTTTCCGATGAGAGCAGCCACTGCAATTCTCCCTTCTCCTTCCTGGAGCTGACAGCCCCTCCTCCCCCGGGACTGAGCCTGGCAGGGAGGGGCGCGGGTCCCCTGGCCGCAAAAACTTACAGATTTCGCTGATCTCAGCAGTTCCACGTTTTCATGAGTGTTGTATGAAGTATGCCCAAAGACAGATTGCTCTGTGGTGTCCAGTCCACGCAGTTCCTGGCTTTTTACCTACTTTCCTGGAGGAGTAACTAAAACATACAGCTCACCAGTCTGCCATCTTGCCCCGCCCCTATGTTCACTTTTTCATTCTTTTCTTCTTTTTATTACTCAGCCTGAATCATTTCAATTATGTTGTCTTTGAATTCATGGATTCTTTATTCTGCGAGCTACAATCTGCTATAGATCAAAAGAGGTGAAATGGTATTGAGCAAAACATGTTGCCACTCTCCTTTAGAGTGTAATGTATCTGGATTTATAATACCTTAACATCAGCCAAAATGATGTCATTTCTGATGTGAGTTTCCTCCCTTAAGAGAAATATGTGAAAGACAAGTAGCCAAACTGAAATGCCTTGAAAAAGAGGCTTTGCTTAAATCAATATTGCAAATTGTCTCTTTGGCACCATGAGCCATTGACCTCATTAAGATTGGGGGTGAGTGAGAGACATGCCTCTCCTTGTAATGTAGAAGAAAAGCATGTAAAAGTGGATGTGAAAAAGGAGAAAGGAGAATCAGTGGGGGACCTGCAGCATTGACAAAGACACCTAGCACAGTGAAAGTCATTACATGAACTAGGTGGATTTTTGACTTTAGAAAAAGTGCATTTTGATTGGCTAGATACAAAGTGATTTGTAAAGTTCACTAATATTAATTACAACAAATTGATAGGCCAAGCACTGAAAAACTGAATAATTTCTGCTCCAAATAGTAGGATGAAAGTTCTACCATTAACCAGACTGCTTCCATGCTCAGAAAATACTTAACTCCCTAAACATTTATTGAAATTAACTAATGAATGCAAGTAAAAAACAAATGAAAAACATGGTGGATGAACTTTCGAGTTTTAATAATTTCAGAATAGTGTTGCCCAATCAACCGAAATACTGAAAGTTTTGTATTTAATATAAATTAATTTAAAAAGTTTTAAATTAATGATTTCCAGCTTTCTTAAAAGACAAATGAGAAAGAATGAGGAGGAAACTAATTATTCAGGAGAACATGATAGAAACTACAAAAGTATAAAAGTTATAATGGCCCTGAAAATGATTGTATATGATATCTATATCCAGTCAGGCTCTCTATAAACCAGCAAGAACCTCACTCTTTTTCTCTACTTCCTTGTATTCAGAGGACCTGCCTAAATCTAATCTTGGTATGCTCATCTTTCTGACTTCAGTCGTCTTTCCTTAATGCTAAGAAATCTACTGAAATTGGAGCATTGCCAGTGGGCTATTGAGGAAAACACAGTTCCTCCCCCTTTTTTCTTCTATTTCCTGCTCTGTTAACATTAATGACTATTTTCCTAAAATCAATTCTGATTATTAGTCTAATTACCGACAGTTATTCCAAATTGACTATAGATTACGTCAACAATATTTTGATATGCGGAGGTGCCATGACTTTTTATGTTCTGATATTAGTTGCTGAACCCACTGGAATTTCAAGATTAGCTATGGCTCTGAAATGGATGAGGTAAATCAGGGCTGATGAAACTTGAGCAAGAAGAACAGTTAAATTTTTTTAACCATAGCCATAGAGTCAGAATTTAGGCAGAAATGGCAATGTTCTTTGCTTTCCTGTTCTAGCTTATGGATTTCTAACAAGCACCTGAGATGACATCAAGACCAAAAATAAGTTGGGCAGATCTTCAGAAACAGATATGGACCTTTTCATGCAAAAAGGGGGCAAAGGGAAGACCTAGATGAGGGAACTCTTAATTCTTCATACAATCTTCGTCTGAGACTTCTGCAGTCAGTTCTTTGCAAAGCCAAGCTGTATCCATTAACAGCCTGTCTCTAGGAGCCTAAACACTAATCAGTGGCAATTAAAAGTTTCATCAGGCACTATTAAAACTTTCAAAGTCAATGAGTTGGAGTAGCAGTGGCAAATGAGTGGCAATGGGGATTGTTAAATAGTTGCTGTTTGCAAGATACATCAGCAGTAGGAGTTTGCAAATTAAGATTTCTCCTGCGACACCAAGTCACTGGGAAACTCATTTAATCACATCCCTAAATAATTAGAAGCCCTGTGACTTCATTAAGAACCAAAAATAAGTGCTTGCACCATGTGCAGGTATATGACAGCAGGGACATGCAAAGTTGTTTTCTAGTTCAGACTCAGAAAAATGTGACATTTTTATTGAGCTAAGAAAAAAAAAATCCCTATAATAATTTTGTGACTGTGCTCTCATTAGGAGCCACCTGAGAGCTCAGGAAGCACAGAGCTCTCATAAAGTATCCTGTTATTTCCATCTCCTCTTCAATAAAAGCTTTATAATAAAACTAACATAATGAAACTTAGTACTCTTTAGCCCTTTAACCTGGAACTTCTCAGTAACATTATACACATTAAGGCTAAGATGAACCTTTAACCAAAAATATCAGGATGGCAGAGATCTGTATAACTTAAACTGGATAGATTTTCCAAAGGAAATCATGTCCAAGTTTCTTTGGAGGTAGGCTTGGAAAGGAGGCATGTAGAAGGAATAGGGGAATAGGTCACCTTTTAGGCATTCTTCGATGGGAAGTAATATGCCCATTCAGCCTCTGGTGATACTCTCTTGCACCAGATGTCATAACTGCTGGGTTTAGCCTCTGATACAGATGCTGAGCTCTAAACTGCCTTAACAGGAACTTGAGTTTTTATTGAAGCAGGAAGATGTCACTCATTTCATTTACAAATGGGTACTGAGTTCCTACAAAGTACAAAGCCCTGAGAAAAGTACTGAGAGGGATACAATGTTAAATCACTTGAAACCCTAACTTCAAGAACTTCTGCTTCAGTAGAAAAGATAATGCAAGTTCTTCAGCATTGATAATGCAAGGTGTAGAGAGGAAGGTTGTTCTGGTTTGCTTAAGCTGCCATTATGCAAAATACCAGAAATGGACTGACTTTTATAAAGGGGATTTACTAGGTTACAAATTTACAGTTCTAAGGTCATAAAAGTTCCAAACTAAGGCATCAACAAGAGGTTACCTTAACTGAAGAAAGGTTGATGGCATCCGGAACACCTCTGTCAGCTGGGAAGGCATATGGCTGGTGTCTGCTGGTCCTTTGCAACTGGTTTCTGGCTTCCAAATGGCTTTCTCCAAAATGTTTCTAGGCTTCTGTCTCTCTTAGCTCCTCTCTCACAGCTTCTGTGCATCCTTGCTTGTTCTCCAAGGGTGTTTCTCTCTAAGCATCTGGGGATCCTCTCTTAGCTTCTTTGGGGCAAACTCTGGGCTTTGTCTCTTAGCTTAGCATCTCCAAACATCTTTCTGTCTGCATCTCCAAGCATCTCCAATCATCTATGTCAGCTCTTAGCTTCTCTGGGGGGCAAACGGTGGATTACATATCTTAGCTTCTCTCCAAAATGTCTCTCTCAGCTTCTCTGAGCTCCTTCTTTTCTTGAACTCTCAGCTCTCTTAAGGAATCCAGTGATCTAATTAAGACCCACCCTGAATGGGTGGGGTCTCACCTCCATGGAAATAATCTAATCAAAAGGTCTCACCCAAAATGATTGGACTAAAAGAGCATGGCTCTTCTGGGATCCATAACAATTTCAAACCAGCACAAGGGTGCTTGTAAAATATGTAATAGATACCTGGAAGATTATAGAAAACACTGTTAAAGTTGTCTGGAAAAGGTAGCTGAGGGCTAGACAAAAGAAGGAGTTTGTCTTTAAAAAAATAATCATGACTTCCATAGCTTTTACTATGTGCCAAGAACCATTCCAGGGGCTTTATTTCAAGGTGTGTTGAGCTATCATGTGCTACAAAATTGAAGCTTCCTACCTTTGCCTCTTAAAAATGTTTTATCTATAGTATAACACATGTACACTCAAGTATATAATATACAGCATGATAATCTACCACAAAGGAAACACTTATGTAACCACAACCCAGGTTAAAAAAATTAGAACATTGTTAACACCTCCACTAGTTCTTCTTGGGCCGTCTTGCAATCACTACTCTTTCTGTACACTTTAAAAGTAACCATTATCCTATCTAATGCCTGTTTTTGAACTATGGATAAACAGAATGTTACAGTATTTATCCTTTTGCAGCTAACATTTTCCCCTCAGCATTATGTGAGATTCTTTCATGTTGCTATGTACAGCTGTAGTGCCATTAATTTCATTACCAAAATGTATTTAATTGTATAAATATTCTACAACTTATTTATCCATTCTTTTGTTGAACATTCATGTTGTTTTCCATTTGGGGGCATTGTTACAAATAATGCAGCTATGAACATTCTTGTAGTCCCTCTGTTGGGTATCTACCTAAGAGAAGAAATACATGGTAATAAAGTATGCATGACTTCAGCTGCTAAATGGTTTTACACTTTACATTCACACCAGCAATGTGTGAGAAGTCCCATTGTTTCACATCCTCACTAGCTTTTGGTATTGTCCCACCTTTTTTCACTTTATCCATTCCGGTGCATGTATAGTAGTGTTTTATTGTGGTTCTTAATTTGCAAGCCCCTGACCCTAAAGATACTAAATAACTTTCCAAATGGCCATTCAGAGACCCTCTCTTGTCTATTCAAGACTTTGACTTATTTTTAAAAGTTATATTGCCTATCTCTTCTTTAGTGTGCATTTTCTATAAATGAAGACATTCTCCTACATAATTACAATATAAGCATCACAATCAGGAAATTAACACTGATAAATTATTATCATCAGATCCTTGGGTCCCATTCAAGATTTGCCTCTTGCCCAATAATGTCTTCTCTAGAAAAAGGATCCACTTCATAATTATGTGCAGAATTTAGTTTCCAGTCTATTTAGTCTGCTTCAATCTGGAATGGCTCCTCAGCATTTCTTTGGTTTCTATGACCTTACTCATATGAAGATTGCAGGCCAGTTACTGTATAAAATATTCTGTTTGTAAGATTTTTCCTCATAATTAGATTCAGGTTATCCATTTTTGATAGGAATAACACAGAAGTAGTGCAATGTCCTTCTTATTGCACCCTATAAGGTAGCACATAATTTTTATTTGTCCCATTCTGGATAATGTTCATTTAAAACACTTGATTAAGGGGTGACAGTGTGATTGTGAAGACCTTGTGGATCACACCCCCTTTATCTAGTGTATGGATGAGTGGAGGAATGGGGATAAAAACTAAAGGACAAAGGGGGTGCAATGGGGGGATGATTTGGGTGTTCTTTTTTCACTTTTATTTTTTATTCTTGTTCTGGTTCTTTCTGATGTAAGGAAAATGTTCAGAGATAGATTGTGGTGATGAACACATAACTATGTTATCATACTGTGGACAGTGGATTGTATACCATGGATGATTGTATGGTGTGTGAATGTATTTCAATAAAACTGAATTTAACAACAACAACAAAAAAACACTTGATTAAGGTGGAGTTTGCCAGTCTTCTCCACTCAAAAGCTACTTTTTGCCCAAGTAATTAATAAATATTTCTGGGAAAGAACTTGGAAACTATGAAAATATCTCATTCCTCATCAAATTTTCAATTTAGTCAACTTATCACTATGGACTCATAATTTCCTATTTTATCAATGGATTATAATTTGTTGTTACTGTTTTTATTTTGATTCTCAAATTTTATGAGATGTGGACAGTGGGAGTCCCTTCAAGCTGGTTTCTGTATCTCCAGTATTTTTATAGCACCTCCTTCCCTTCTGACATAAAAAGATGTTCCAGGCTAATCATTTATTTTATCTACCTCAGTCTTGGAATAAGTTATTCCTCCAGGGAACTCTGATTCTTTTTAGTGGATAATGGTATTTAGAAGCCAGGATCTGGACAACAGGTGTGCTCATTGCTATTGGGATGTTTTTGCTCCCAAGTCTTCTCAGTGGATAGAGCTAGGGAAATTTGGAAGCCATCATCTTCTCCCTCACTCCTCCCCAAACAGTCACCAAATATTTTTAATTCTCCCACAGAAATATCTCCTAAAACCAATCACTCATTTTCATCCATTCTTCCATGAAGTAACTCCAGTAATATACCTCTAGAAATAGGTGTAGTTCTAGGACACTTCTAGCATGTTTTTACCTAACCTCTCTGCCATCAGTTTCTTCTCACTTAAATTTATTCACCACATGACCACAACAAGTTATTTACTTCAAAAGCAAATCTAGGGCCTCTACTTCCATGATTAATACCACGTTTGGTCCCCTGTTTGTTTCACAAAACACTTTCCAGACTAACTGTAACCTATGCCACCAGCCTAATCTCCTTCTGGTCTACTCTGCATTCCAACCACACTGAACTCTTTGCAGTCTTTCAAACACAATATCCTTTCATGATTCTTTCCCATTGTATATGTGCTTTCCTTCTTTCTGGAATGTAATCCCATCTCCTCTTCTACTTCCTAGACCTTCTTCACCTAGGAAACATTTCCAAAGATCAAGTTAAAAAATAATTTCCTATTTGAAGTCATTCCCAGTGTGCTCAATTAATATTTGCTAAATGAACAGAAGTTTCCAAATGAGAAATGTGGATAGGACCCCTTGTTCAGCAATAACATTATTCAGAACAGTTGAAGAAACATCTCCTGAGGTAACTGATAAAAATTTTTACTAAGGAAGACTAGAGAGTAAATGTGAAAAAAACTGTTAAAATTCCTTTCTTAAAATGTATTTTTTAACTGATATGGATGTAAAATATGGCAACCCATAACACTCAAGAATCTATAGTAGCACTTCAGTTTCAAAAAAAATGGCAAAAGACTTCTCTCTTTGCAACTCAATTTGGTCTCTATTGGAGCCTCATAAGTTAGAATAAGTAAAATTTAAATAAATATGGCAATAAATCTCTTTAAATGCTGGTAGCCCAAACAAGATGGATATAATCTTCCAACTCTGCTATGTTTTAGATGTACTTCTATTCAACTGTCACAGTGGTAGTAGTGATTGACAGAAACACACCATCAGACAAGACTCAAGAATGCAAGTCCTTTCAGTGAAGGCAAAGTTTACAACTTATCTGCCCACAAGCAGCTACTCAGAACAGGAGACATAGTCCCACGCCTGAGCAGAGGGTGAAGTTTCTCATGCCATCAAGTACAAAAGAGGGAGTCCAGCTGCTAACAACCCTTCTGGTTAATATGAAGATCCCATTAGGTTATTCTAGAAACCTCCACCCTCCCATTCTTAGAAGGTTCTCAAATTGTCCTGGCTTTCCCAGCTTTTCTTGAGACCTTGGATACTATGCTTACTATGCAATAGGTGCAAGTAAGTAGTACAAAACAGTCCCTGCCCAAACCTGAATGTTCACCATGAGAATGAGTAAAACAAGGGTCATTTTTCTAGATGCATGGCAGGGCCTGGGTTCATTTCTTGCAACCTTTTAGCACTATCTCAATTAGAGGCCTGGGAAAAACAGTGCATTACACCCATCCTTAGTGGTATAGCCATCTTGAGTTTTGGAAAGGCTGTTTTTGCTGCATTTAATAGTTCTGGACACATCTGGGGTAGCTATGTGTCAGAGCTAGTATATTGTATTGAGAATCATTTTGAAGAAGAATTTGTGCAATAGTATGTTTCACAGGAGGTGCCCACCAGATTGGTAGATGTGCCTGTTGTTTTTTTCACTTATCCTCAAAGTTGATACCTTTTTTGAAAGATTATTTGGGACATTCACATTTAAGGGGCATAACCCTTTCAGTTATATATGATAGAAACCCAACACACACTGGCTTAATAAAAATGGGAGGCTTTTACTTTTAGCTAAAATTATAGCAAAATTTATGAGAAGTTGAGTCCAAGGCTTAAATGTCATCAGATCTCTATATGGCTTACAGTTCTTTCCTCTGTGTCAGCTTTGTTCTAAGACAGACCTTCCCCTGCCCCAACTGATAACCCTTCAGAGCTCCAGGATTATATCTTATCAGATAAGAGAAAAGACTCTCTCTTCCATACCTCCAACAGAAGTCTTGGGTAGGGTTCTTACTGGTATGAAATTGGGGGACTCACACTTCCTGATCTTAAAACTTATTACAAAGCCACAATAATCAAAACAGCATGGTACTGGCACAAAGACAGAGATATAGACCAATGGAATCAAATGTAGAACTCATAAATCAACTCTTACATTATGGTCAACTAATTTTTGAAAATGCAGCAAAAACAACTAGATTAGGGAAGAACAGTCTCCTCAACAAATGGTGCTGGGAACACTGGATCTCCTCAAACCTTATACAAAAATCAACTCAAAATGGATCAAAGACCTAGAACAACTGAACTCCCAGGACGGAATGTATGGAAGCATTATTAGAAACTTGTGTTAGGCAATGATTTCTTAGACTTTACACCCAAAAGGACTTTATCATGAAAATAAAACAACAACCTAAACAATGGGAGAAAATATTTGGAAACCACATATCCAATAAAGCATTAATATCCAGAATACATAAAGAAATCCTTCAACTTAAAACAAAAAGACAAATGACCCAATTAAATATTGGGCAAAAGACTTGAAGAGGTCTCTCCAAAGAAGATATACAAATGCCCAGAAAGCACATGAAAAGTTGCTCAACGTCATTAGCCATCAGGGAAATACAAATCCAAACCATAATGGGATACCATTTCACACCCATTAGAAGGGCTGCTATTAAAAAGACAAACAAACAAACAGAAAATAGCAAGTGTTGGAGAGGATGTGGAGAAATAGGAACACTCATTCATTGCTAGTGGCAATGTAAAATTGTGCAGCCACTGTGGAAGACACTTTGGTGATTCCTCAGAAATCTAAGTATAGAACTACCATGTGACCCAGCAATCCCACTACTAGATATATACCCAAAAGAATTGAAAGCAAGGACTCAAACAGATATTGGAACACTGAGGCTCATAGCAGCATTATTCACAATTGCCAAAAGATGAAAGCAACCCAATTGTTCATCAACTGATGAATGGACAAATGAAATGTGGTAAATGCATACAATGGAGTATTATTTAGCCATAAAAAGGAATGAAGTCCTGATACATGCAATAACATGGATGAATCTTAAAGACATCATATTGAGTGAAATAAGCCAGAAAAGGGGACAAATATTGTATGATATCACTGATTTTAAACAATTAGCATAAGCAAACTCATAGAGTCAGAATCTAGATTATAAGTTACCAGGGGACAGGGTGGGGACAGGGAACGGGAAGTTAAGGCTTAAAATGTACAGGGTTCCTATTAAGAATTATGAAAATATTTTCATAATGGATGGTGGTTATAGTTACACAACATTGTGAACATAATTAACAGCACTGAAATATATATATATGAATTTGATTAAAAGGGGAAAGGTTAGATTGTATATATGGTAAGCAATTTTAAAAATCCATGGGACTATAGTATGCAAACAGTGAACCCTAAGTTAAACCATGGACTTTTGTTAATAGCAAAATTATTAAAATGTGGTATCATGAATTGTAACAAATATTCCGCACCAATGCAAGATGTCTGTGATGGGTTGGTACATGGGAGTCCTTTATTTTATGCCTGATTATTCTATAGACACACAACTTCTCTAGTGAATAAAAAAGAGAGAGAAGCCAGGAGTGACTGCCGTGTGCATTGCCATATGACAGAAAAGCCAAGGACTAAGGTTCACTGGCAGCCAGCCCCAGAACACTATAGTCTTCTGGGAAAAATCACTATTTGATGACACCTTGATTTTGGCTTTCTCTTATCCTCAAAACTGTTAGCCAATAAATTCCCCTTTTTAAACCAACCCATTGTATGGTATTTGCTTTAGCAATGAGAAAACTGAAACAACAGGGTTGGTGTTCCTATTGGGAAGGCAAAACTGAACCACAAGGAAAAGAAAGCATACTGCCTCATGTCTCTGGTGGTAATATCCATTACAGGGTCTGCTACTAGGACTGTGCTTGTTTTTAAAAATGTGTTGTTAACAATGTTAAGAAACAAATGTGCTTTTCTGGCAGTTTACAATAAGATTGGAAAGAAGTGAGAGCATGAGAACCAGAGAAACAAGGAGAGATGGTGGAAAATGAGAAAGAAATTCATTCTCTTTCTCTACCCCACCAAATCCACCACACTGTTTGTTTCAATAAAGAACAATTAACAAATTAACAGAAATAAAACTATGTAATCATGATTATTGAAAATCCTGAGGAATCCACAAAGATTTAGAGCTTATGAGTTCAGCAAGATTGTAGAGGTCAATCAATTATATTTCTATACACTAGCATTGAACAATCCAAAAATGAACTTAAGAAAATACCATTTACAATAGCATCAAAAAGAATAACATATTTAAGAAAAAATTTAATAAAAGAAGTGCAAGACTTGCACACTGAGAACTACAAAACATCTTTGAAAGAAATTAAGGAAGACCTAAATAAATGGAAGACATCTTCTATTTGTGGATCAAAAGAATTAATATTGTTAAATGGTTAAGACTCCCCAAATTGATCTAGAGATTCAACTCAATCCCTATCAAAATCCCACCTATTTTTTATTTTCAAAAACTGTCAAACTGATCTAAAAATTCATGTGTAATCACAAGGGACACAGAATAGTCAAAACAATCTTGAAAAAGAAGAACAAAGTTAGAGGACTTACACTTCTTGATTTCTGAACTTAAAATACAGGTACAGTAATCAAGGCATATAGATCAATGACTAGAATTGAGAGTTCAGAAATAAACCCCAAGGTGCCAAGACAATTCAATGGCAAAAGAAAAGTCTTTTCAACAAAGGGTGCTGGGATAATTGGTTAGCCACATGCAAATGAATGAATCTGGACACATACGTTATACCATATTCAAAAATTAACTTAAATTGAATTGATGACTTAAGTGTCAGAGCTAAAACCATGAAACTTTTAGAAGAAAATGCAGATGTAAATATTTGGGGCCTTGAATTATGTGGTGGATTCTTTAATAAGACAGCCACACAAAGAATCTGAATAGACATGTCTCCAAAGAAGATACACAAATGACCAATACGCACATGAAAAGATGCTCAACATCATTAGCCATCAGGGACAAGTAAATCATAACCACAACAGTGAAATGCCACTTTACACTCACAAGGATGGCTATAATAAAAAAGACAATAACAATTATTGGCAAAGATGTGGAGAAATTGGAAACCTGATACAGTGCTGGTGGGAGTATAAAATGTTACAGCTGATTTGGAAAATAATCTGGAAGCTTCTTAAAAGATTAAACATACAGTTACCCTATGACTCAGAAATTCCACTCCTAGATATATGTATATCCAAGAGAAACGAAAACATATGTCCACACAAAAACTCATACATTAATGTTGATAGCAGCATTATTCATAATAGCCAAAAAGTGAAAACAACCTAAATGTTCATTAACTGATGAACTGATAAACAAAATGTGATATATTCATACCATAGAATATTGATATATCATGGATAAATCATAAAAGCATCATGCTAAGCAAAAGAAGTCAGACATGAAAGACCACATAGTATAGGATTCAATTAATATGAAATGCCAGAATAAGCAAATCCATAGAGATAGGAAGTAAATTAGTGGTTACCAGTGACTGGGGAAATGGAAATTGATTGCCAATAGGTATGGGTTTCTTTTTAGGTGGATGAAAAGTTCTGGAATTAGACAGTGATGATGGTAACACAACCTGGTTAATGTACTAAAAACCAGTGAATTGTACACTTTAAAAGGTGAATTTTATGATATGTGAATTATATCTTAATAATTTATAAAAAGAACAATTAACAGCCCTTGAATTAGGTGAGGAGGGGTTAAGCAAACCAATTGTTTGGTTACATTGTCTGGTTATTTGACTGGATCATACTGGATTGGTTGGTCAGTTTTGTCAAAACAGTCAGTTCAGCAGCCCCACATAGCTTCAGTCAGAGGTAGAAGAGAGAAGGATCATCTTCTGTCTTGGCTGCCTATTTGACTGTAAGCAATAATGGCCAAGGCTGTCTCTTTTTATTGCACTTGTAAATATGCACCAAGGCTCTCAAATAATGGACAGAGCCAATAAACATAATGAATAGATTAATAATAAAACCAAATCATGAAAGGAAAAGAGCAAATGACTGGCGTGCACTGTTGTCAGAACAAATTCATCGAAGTGAGAAAAACAGCCTGTTGGATTCAGCTGCTAAGGAACAGCAATTTATTTAGAAAGCATCTGCCTTTCCAGAATGGATTATCTTATGATAAATGATGAATATGGATGCATGAAAATGGAGGGGGGCTGGTTAAACACTGCACCCAGGATATCTCAATTGATTCCTTTCAGAATTTTACAACCTGGCAGTGAATCAGCATCACTGTCAGGGTATTTTGCTTTTTCCATAGCAGTATGTAGCTGAAACACACTTTTATACCTTGACTTCCATATTATACTAGCTAATCCCAACCTACAAAGTGAAAGGAAAGACTATTCCTATTAGGATTTACTATTGAGTAGTTTTCACGTGGTTTCTGTCACTGATATATTTTATGGACCCAAAGCAATCATTATTCACCTTTCAACTCCAATATCCTCAATTGAAAAGGGGGATTCAAGAGCACACTCTTGGGTGATGAACATAGTGCCAGGCATGAGGTCTTTGCAAAACACAAAAGAAAAATGCAGCATAACATAAAATTAACAATAACCTTTTACTCACACACTCACCCTCAAGAAATGAGTGAAGTGGGGAGGCATGTCTGAACCTACTGGCCCTGCGTGGATAGAGAAGATGCCTCTCCTACCCTCCTGAGTTCTTTCATTTGTCTTTCTGCCCCTTAGAAAAGAGGGCAGAACGCTCAGCCTTGCCCAGTAGCCAGCCAAAGAAGCCTCCTCCCCATTCAGAGGAGACAGAATCATGAGGCAGACTTCTATTGGGTAGATTATTATCAAATCTCAATGTCTTCATCTGTACAACAGAGATAATAGTATCTAACCTACAGGAATATCTAAGCATTAAATGAGATAATATGTGGAGTGCTGAACATATACCACTCAGTAAACCTTAGTAATTGCTATTGACATTATTATCTTTTCTTATTGAAGTATTCTCCCTACATAAATGGACAAGGAGAGAGATTGAATTACTAGTTTACAATATTAAGAGAGAGTCTAAACAAGGAGTGATTCTCTACTGGTAACTTTTAACTGTAATCTGAAAATATGGAATTCTATTGAATTAATGAGGGAAAAGGGTTTTCTTTCTGGAATTCATTCCTCTGAATTCTTTTGGCTCAGTTTAACAACCCTAAAGGCAGGTTGAGGTGGCTGTGAAAATCCTGTGGTTGGGTCCTCCAGTGGCTGCTCCAAGAGCAGAACGTTGAATGTAGAAGAGTTGGTAGGAGGGAGCTTTCCATATGGCCACTCCGTGTAGGAAGGTAGCTGAACAATCCTGGCTGCAGAGGAGGCTGATCCCAAGGGTGGTTCCAGGATTCATTGATTTAATGGCTCAACTGAACATTTTGCTGGTAGCCTTTGTGCTTTTGTGCTTTTGGAGTTGGGGAGAAAAATGACATAAGCACCAGAAGAAAAGCTGCAATGTGACTGTGTCACATGGGTGTTCATTTTGCTTTTTTTCATGGAGAACTGTGGTGAGATGGAATGACTGATTTTACCTGTTGCTGTTTTTGTAAAGCATTGTTAAAATTTCAGTTTACAAGGCTTGTTTTTTTAAAAGCTTGTCCTCTGTGAGAAGGAACTGGTTCCTTTAACAAGAAATACTTTGTTTCTACAACTAATTCATGGAGTCACTGCTATTTTTATGCAAAAATTAAGGGCTTCCTAGTGAGAAAAAGCTGTTTCTAAAGAATAGCAGCTTTTCTTTTGTGAAGAAGGTAAAATATTACTCCGTTATTAAAAAGGGAGTCACAGAGACTCACGCTGCTGACACAGCCAACATAACTAATTGTTCTCTTTCCATGTATGCTGTTTATAAGAAGTAAAACAGTAGCAGATGGCCAGAGGACAAGTCCAGCCTGGCTTGTTACTTAGTATAATAGTCAAACACAGTAAATAAGTCACCTGTGGCTGTGACTGAAAAAAGTTGTGGTATGTAGGGAAACCTCTGATACCAAGATAGCCTAAAATCCATGATTTATCTCAATAAGATATTCCAGTAATTATAGCAATATGAGAAAGCTCTCCAAAGCCTGAGGACACAAATCAGGGTTAGACTGAGCTGTGATAGAAAACTATGTAAGAAAGATTCCTGATTTTACCTAAGCGCTTGACTTTGAATCTTTTCTTTTCATATGTTTACTTTATATCATTTTAAATGGTTGCTTTTTCATGTTAGAAATTTAAACAAGGAACTTTGTTTTTTATTTTTAAAATGAAGAATAGTGTAATAGAAATCATGCCAACCCCATACAGAGAATTCCAAATACCCTTACCTCCCCAGATAACCAGTGTGATGGTTAGGTTTATGTGTCAACTGGGCCAGGTAATGCTGCCCAATTGTCTGGTCAAGCAAGCACTGGCCTATCTGCTGCTTTAGGATATTTTGTGGACTTAAATAATCAGCAAATGGATTGTGTCTATGGCTGATTGCATCTACAATCAACTAAAGGGAGTGTCTTCTGCAGTGACAGATTTTAAATCCAATCAGTTTGAAGGCTTTAAAAGGAAAAGTGATGACTTCAGCAGTCAGAAGAGAAAATTTTCATCTCTACTTCAGCTAGCCAGACTTTCCTGGGGAATTAATTGAAAACCTTCATCAGAGTTGCCAGCTTGCAGCCTACCCTATGGAATTTGGACTCAGGCATCCTCACGGTTGTGAGACAGTTTTATAAAATCTCATATTTACAGATATCTCCTGTTGGTTCTGTTTCCCTAGAGAACCCTGACTAATACACCCAGGTACATCAATTTTAACATTTTGCCACATTTACTGTATCAGTCTATCATTCTATCTATCTATCTATCTACCTACCCACTTTCTGAGGACTTGAGTGTAGGTTGTGTATATCATGCTCCTTGAACACTTACTACAGCCATGTACATTTCCTAAGAAACAATGCTATTCGCTTATGTAGCCACCTTAATTGTAGTTATAAAAATCAAGAAATTTAACATTGATATAAAGCTTACAGTCTATGTTCCAATTTTTTCATATGGCCCTTTGAGCCTTTCTCCTTCATTGTTAGATCTCTTCCAAGATCACGTATTGCATTTAATTGTCATCATCTCTGTGGTTGTTCTCTATTTTATTTGTAAATTGTGGGAACATATATACAACATACAGCTTCCCATCTCAACCTCTCCCAAGCATACCATGCAATGGGATTAATCACATTTTCAAAATTGTGGTACTCTCACCACCTTCCTGTACTAAAACTTTCCTATCTCCCCGAACAGAAACCCTACATGCATTATGCATTCACTCCCCATTCCCCTGTCCTCCACTCCTGGCAACCTGTATTCCAATTTATGTCTCTATTAGCTTGCATATGTTCTGATAATTTCTTTGTAGTTACCATGGGGTTTAAATTTAGCATCCTAAATCTATAACAATTTCATTTGCTTTGATACCAACTCAACTTCAATAGTATACACAAATTATGTTATTATACACCTCCATCCCTCAATTTTTATGTAGTTCTTGTCACAAATTACGTGTTTATACATTATGAGTCTAAAGCCACTGATTTATCATTATCTTTCATACATTCACCTTTTAGATCCTGTAAGAAGTAAAAAGTGGAGTTACAACCCCAAAATACAATACTACTGACATTTATATTTATTCATGCCATTACCCTCACTGGAGATCTTTATTTCTTTATGTTGCTTTGATCTATTGTCTGTTTTCCTTTCTTTTCAACCTGCAAGCTCTCTTTAGCATCTCTTGTAGTATTGGATTAATGCAAATGAAGTCTGTCAGCTTTTGTTTATAAGGGAATGTCTTAATCCTGTCCTCATTTTTGAAAGACAGTTTTGCTATATATAGAATTCTTGGTTGGCAATACATATTTGCTTTCAGCACTTTAAATGTGTCATCCCACTACCTTCCAGCCTCCATGGTTTCTGATGAGATCTCAGCATGTAATCTTATTGAGGGTGACACATTGCTTCCCTCTTGCAGTTTCAGAATTCCCTCTTTATTGTCAGCATTCAACAGTTTGATTATAATATTCTGTGGTGTGGTCTGTTTGGGTTTATCTGTTTGGAGTTCATTATGTGTCTTGGATGTAGGTATTCCTGTCTTTCATTAAATTTGGGAGTTTTGAGCCATTATTTCTTTGAATATTCTCTCTTTCTTCTCCTTCTGGGATTTCTACAACATGTATATTGGTATGCTTGATGGTGTCCCACAGTTTCCTCAGGCTCTGTTCACTTTTCTTCATTTTTGATTCTTTCTTCTTCTCAGACTGATTTCAGTGGTCTTATCTTCAAGTTTATTGATTCTTTCTTCTGCTAGCTCCAGTCTGCTGTTGAACAATTCTAGAGAATTTTTAAACTTCTGTTACTGTGGTGATTTAGTTCCCTAAGCTGTTAAAGCAAATACATTGAAATGCACTTGCCTAAACAATGGGGATTTATAAGCTTACAGTTTTCAGGCCAAGAAAAATATCCAAATCAAGTCATCATCACAGTGATGCTTTCTTCCTGAAGACCAGCTGCTGGCAATTCTCAGCTCCTCTGCCACATTGCAAGGTACATGGCAGCATCATTTGTCTCTCCCTTCTCTTCTGTGTTTCATTGCTTTCAGCTTCTTGCTTCTGTGGTGTCTCTCTCTCTCTCTCTCTCTCTCTCTCTCTCCTCGCGCTCTCTCTCTCTCTCTCTTTCTCTACCCCTCCTCTGTATTCATTCTATTTATAAAGGACTTCAAGTAATAGGATTAAGTGCCATCCTTAACTGAATTAGCCTGATCAAAAGCTCCTGCTTACAATGGGTTTACATCCACAGGAACAGATTTGAATTAAGAGCTTGTTTTTCTGGGGTACTTATAGCTTCAAACTACCTCATGTGGTCTTTACATCTGTTCTGGTTCCTTTTCATAATTTTTATCTCTCTATTAATATTCTCTTTGTGTTCATCTATCATTTTCCTGATTCCTTCAGTTCTTTTTCCATGTTTTCCTTTAGCTCTTTGAACATATTTAGGATCATTTTTTAAAAGACTTTTACTTATTTGTCCCAGGTCTGGTCTTTCTCATTGGTTTATAATGCTTTAATCTTGCCCTTTCCTGGGCTATCACTTCTTATTTCTTTGTATATTTTGTAACCTTTTGTTGCAACCTGGACATTTTGATATTTGAAAGTATTATTGTTTGTATTTAGACTCTGAGGCATCTTTTCCTTAAGATTGTATCCAGCTAGTGTTTTGGCAGTTTCCTTGAATGCCAGGTGCTATTAAAAAAAAGAAAAAGGAAAAAAAAGGAAATAAATTCCCCAGCTTTTGCAGAATGACTTGTGCAAGTGCTCTCCTTCAGGGCTTATCTTATAATGGATTTGGAGAATAGCTCCAGGCCAATGTATATTAGCCTCCCTGCATCTTGTCTTCGGCATGTGCTTGTGACCCTAGGAATTTCCCTGTTTACTGGATACAGATATCCCTCTACCCTAGGAAACAGTTTCCTCATGGTCCCAGGTACCTGTACTGTATGTCCTGCAGCCAGAAATCCCTTGCCCCAGGCAGCACGACTTCACTACTCTCCCTGTGTTCTGAGGAGAGCACTGTAAGCTGCTTTCAACACTGGGGCAAATTCTGAAATGGCAAATCCCTCTGGCTACCACCAGACAGACTGGTCCAGACATACATCCTCCAAGTATGTGCCCAAGGATTACTCTTTTCTCTCTAGAGCCAAGACCAGGGATCCACATTGGAAGCCTAGGCTGGCTTTGCACCAAGTTGTTGAGAGATGGGGAAAGAGCCAGCCAGGTGCCAAGAGATCCTACTGCTTTTAAGCAGTCTTTTTCTTGATTAGGAATTTGCTCTGTGTTCTAGTTTGCTATTGCTGCCAGAATGCAAAACACCAGAAATGGATTGGCTTTTATAAAAGGGGGTTTATTTGGTTACACAGTTACAGTCTTAAGGCCATAAAGTGTCCAAAGCAACACATCAGCAATTGGGTACTTTCACTGCAGGATGGCCAATGGTGTCCGGAAAACCTCTGCTAGCTGGGAAGGCACATGGCTGGTGTCTGCTCCAAAGTTCTGGTTTCAAAATGGCTTCCTCCCAGGATGTTCCCCTCTAGGCTGCAGTTCCTCAAAAATGTCACTCATAGTTGCATTTGTCCTCTCTCAGCTTCTCCGGAGCAAGAGTCTGCTTTCAACAGCCGTCTTCAAAATGTCTCTCATCTGCATCTCCTGTGCTTTCTTCAAAGTGTCCCTCTTGGCTGTGGCTCCTCTTCAAAATGTCACTCTCAGCAGCATTGAGTTCCCCTCTGCCCGTCACCTCATTTATATGGCTCCACTGATCAAGGCCCACCCAATGGGCAGGCCAACCTCCATGGAAATTATCCAATTAGAGTCATCACCCACAGTTGGGTGGGGCGCATCTCCACAGAAACACTCAAAGAATTACAATCTAATCAACACTGACAATGTCTGCCCACAAAAGATTACATCAAAGATAATGGCATTTCGGGGACACAATATATTCAAACTGGCACATTCTGTTACTACATTATTTAAACCGTTTTCTAGAGTTTTGAGAAAGATGTTTCTGTCAGTTCTTGCTGGTTGTTCAAAGCTTCTGTAGGGGCATAGAGCCCTGAAACATCTCACTATGTCATCTTGATATGGCACAGCCACAATGTGCTTCAGCATTTCTTGAATTCATCTTGGACTGACTCTTTCAACTTGCCTCTGCCTCCTACCCCAACCTCCTATCCCCTACATTCCTTGCTGCTTTGGCCTCTCAGAGGAAGGCTTAGTGATATCACTCCTTCATACCTATCCTGGCATCTATTTGAGGCCTATTTATTTATCTCTTGGAATTTTAAATGTGTCCTGAATTATGGAAAACTGGCAATCAGTATGTTCTAAGCTCTGCTTAGGGGAAGACTATTCACTTATTCAACAAATGTTTATAGAATTTCTGACATGACTGGATCTAATACTGTTCTAGCTGCTGGGAATGCATAGATATTAAGGCCATAAGTAATGTCCTCTCTGTACCAGTGTACCTTGAATTAGATACTATATATAAAAACAGCCAGAAAGAACTACAAAGCCTTTAGTTTTGAGGGGTTTAAAGTCTATAGTTAAGACTGACAATGAACCAAAATTATCATAAGGTGGATAAACTTGAAGATAGGGGAATCACACTGCAATGGAAGAACATAGCAAGGGAAACTGACCCAGGAGGAGAATTAGGGAAAACTTCCCAGGGGTAAGAGACATTTTAGTAAGACCCAAAGGGTGATTAGAAGTTATGGTGAAGAAGAGAGTAAAGAGAATATCAGGCAAAGGAAACAGCATATGGAAAGTCCAAGGTAAAAGAACTCCAGGGTTGGGAGAATGGGGCAGAGAAAGTTCCCTGAATAAGTATAATAATAAAAAGGGGTAAGGGGGATTTGGTAGAAGGATACAAGTGCTTCTCATTGAACCCAAGGATAAGAATGCATCTGGACCTTAGAAAGAAGCCAGAATCAAGAACTATTAGCAGGACTTTGCTTCTTTATACCCATTTTTTTCACACTTGTCTTCATATACAACTACTTTTCTCTGATTCTTTGTCCACAGGGTGGACATAGGTCCCAAGTTTATACTTTTATTTCTGACCAACTTGCTAATTCATACCCATTTCCAAAATCCCAAGAGGAAATCTGACAGTCATGCTTGAGTAGGTGTCCACCATTGCACCTTTTTTTGCTCTTAAAGCCACACACAGTTCTTTCTCAGTTCTATCTTACAGCTCTTCAAGCATTGAAAGCAACTTTCATGTTATATGGGTGTGACTATCCTCCATTCCTTATAAGTTTTCAGAGAAAATGTCTCCTGAGATCCTAGATCTCTCTTCTGGGGATCTGGTTGGTCAAAATTTCACATAAATAAGGCAGCCTAGAATGAACCCCACACAACAGTGAAGTAAAACCAGCCCAGAGTAGAGCTGGGCAAGGCTTCAGTTCATGTTCTTATGACCACTTAGCTTTTCTGATAATGGTTTCATTGATTCTGATTTAACGTATAGTCAACTGAAACACTTACATCTTCTTATATAAGTAGCAGTGGAGTCCAATCTTACCCATCTAGAACTTGTACAGCTGGGTTGGAGACCAAGTAAATGGCTTTACATTTATGCCTATTAATTACCTATCCGTGTTGATCAAGCCTATCGAGCCTATTGAGATGTTTTTTAATCCTGGTTCCATTAGGAATAATGTTAGTGCTTCCCTCAGGCATTAATATGGGGATTATGTGAAATAAGGCATGCAAAGCATTTTAAATGACCTTCATGTAGTAGGGACTCAATAAATAGCAATCCATTTTATTATTACAGCCAACATGAAGATGAATTAAGTTAGGTGAACTCCAGGTTCTTTACAAGTTCTGGCATTCTGGGCTTGTATTAACTTTTAGGGTAAACAAATCATTGGAACTCCTGATTCTCAATTAAATATATATATTTTTTGTTGCGTTTAATATTTTTCTTTGTTGCAAATTTTTATACCATGGTTTGAAACCATAAAAAGGAGTAGAAGTAACTTAGGTCAAAAGGCCAAAACATTCCTCATCCTTCTCAACTATGCTAGCCAAGTGATGTAACCACTAAGATTGTCAGACAAATAAGTGCCACCAGCAGTCAGTTCCTCAATAATGGAAAAGGACATGCTGAGAAAATATAGGAAGAAGCATCCACTGAGAATGATTAAGAAGTGGCAATTTCAATGCCAGGGATGAGATTGGCAACTTTCAGAATTAATTATTCTGGTACTACAATGAGAGATTAAGAAGCTACTAAGCATGAGACACTATATTAGTGCTCTGAAGCACAAAAAAATAAGCAAGTCATGATTCTTGCCTTCAAATTATTTACCAATTAATAGATAAAAGACAGGTCAAAGATAAATATAATAACGAATAGTTCAAACACTCCTTTTTCAACTGAGATTAAAGTCAATTAGCATCTTTGTAGCTTCACTTATTCATGAAAAGAATTGAGATTGAGGTGATAAGATGAATATTGACCAGATGTGGCACAAGCTTGAAAAGGGTTAACCTTGATATTGTGCTGTATGGTATGGTATTATTATATTTTATTCAGGAGATTCAGGGATGGCTAAACCTTGCCCCTGATCCATCACCTCTCCATTCACAACTCTGAGTTATAGACAGAGGAAAAAGTAAGTCAAAGTAAGGTAAAGTAACACTGTTCCATATTTATAAATTTGGCCCCAAATTCCCAATGCAAGTTTCCATTGGCCTATGCTGTACCCCCTAGAAAAGTTCTTTCTGTGGGTTAGGTTGGGTTGAATGGCCTGGAAACAAGCAGCGTGTTAGGCCTGCTCTTCTACCTTCCAAAAATCCAAATTCTCATCCCATATCCTTCAATATGGTGGGCAAAAAGGAAAAGGCAGTCTGTGCCCCCAATTCCTCACAGGGACTTGGCCTTTGCTGCCTGCCTTGAGTCTTTTCAATCCTAAGTGCTCAATTCTGACATTTGAGGGAGAAGAGAAGGAAAGATTACTAAGGCTGCCCCTGGAAGGAAGCTAAAGGGGAAAAGAGGAAACACCACATTCGTGTGTGCTAGGGCCATTCTCTACAAAATCTTCACATACTGGTAATTGATCAATCCAAATCTGGACTCCTCTTTAGGGAGAGGCTTCCTCTTGTCCTAAATCATCCTATGACAGTAGCAAGAGGAAGAAGGGCTGGATGAGAGAGCAGCCAAGAAGGGCTTTGACTTTCTTCTCATATTTCAAAAATTGCTCTTTTATATCGTAGAATTAATGATGTCTGTTTCCAACCTACCTTAAATTAACATTGGTGTGTCCATAACATAAAAAAAGAACTTAAAAAAAGACCTGTTGAGTTCTTTGAGGAAATACATAAGCTGTACTATGACTTAAGACTGAACATTACTTAGAATCTGAGAGATTAATTTTAAAGTTAGTAAGATAAGAAATGACTGAGCATTAAACTCTGTGCCAGCCATGATATCAGCAATTACTAATAAATTATATATTTATATTCTCATAATAACCCTGTGATTTAGGGATTATTATTAGAAAAATAAAAGATTTCACTTTCCATCACACTTTAGTTTCACACAAACATAGTTCCATTCATTCTTGTGGAAAACTATTTAACCTAAAACTTCTATGAGTGTAATTCTTAGAAATGTGAGGTATGTTTATGTTTCACAGGTCTGTTTGGTTTTACATATGTTTTATGTAACTTCTTTGCCAATACCCAGCCCTGAATAATTCTTTCTGTCTGTTTCTCCTCTGCTGTCACTCCCAGGTTTCTGAGAATTTCTGTACGTGGCCACAAAACTATGCTCCCAGGGTCCACTCTGAATCTGAGCAGTCTCCCCTCAGCTGAACTCTTACCAGTGTTCAGGCAAGGACTTTATTCATCTCTCGTTGACTCTCAGAAGCATTCCACAGTATCTATTCTAGGTTTTTCATCCTCTTAAGACACACCTCCCAATCTGCTCCTTCTCCAGACCCTGCTTCATTCTTAGCAGATGGTCATTCTACCAAAATATGGCTCCCCATTCTTTCAAATGGATGTTCCCCTGACTTCAATCCACAGAGACTCAGTCACCATGGCTAACCACTGCAGGCTTTGGTTCATTTCCTCAGAAATCTCAACTGGCAGTGATGGCTGAATCAGGGAACTTTTGCAAGGAAATGCTGGAGCTCTTGTACTAGGTGCTGAGTCTCAAGATACCTCTAACTTTAAATACCCAGAAAAAAACACATACATAAGCACAAAAGAAAGTGAAAAGGGGTCTAGAAACAGCAAACCTGTCCTGGTAGCTTCTTAAGGGAAGTGAATGAATCTGTGAATGAATAGAGGTAGAGGTCAGTTGTAATTTGAGAAACTGATCTCAAGAGACATTATATGCCTTTTTTCATTACTTCAAATATACATTAGGGTTTTGAACTTCAAGGAAGAAAATGAATCTGACATTGTTTCTTTCTTAACTATAACTTCAATGCTGATTTATGTTCAGCAAACATTTGTTGCTGCCCTCTTTGTGCCAGACACTGTGCTCAGTGATGGAAAATATTAAAACAATATAGAATCCACCCTAATGGGAGATAAATACACACTAGGGGAAAATACGAGTTTAAAATTAGACTTAGTTCAGCTCTTCCAGACACTTCTGTCACAAAGCACAAGCATTTCCAAGTCTAGATGGGAACACTTGCCTTAGTTTGCCAGAGCTACTATGACAAATACCATGCTATGGGTTGGCTTAAAAAGAAGCACTTACTGTCTCACCAATTTGAAGGCTAGAAGTCCAAAATCAAAGCATCAGCTAGACAATGATTTCTCTTGGAGTATGCACTATTCTGGTGCTGGCTTGCCACAATCCTTGAGTTTCCTTGGCTTTCATCTCTGTCACCCCTCCATGGTGATCTTTTCTCTCTCTGTCTCTGTTCTTCTGTTTACACTGACTTCCAGCTTCTTCTTTTGTGAACTTCTCTAACTATGATCAACTTTCTTCTATATATAAAGTACTCCAGTAATATGGATTAAGGACCATACTGATTCATTTGAGCCACAGCTTAACTAAAAACATTTCAAAAGATCCTATTTATAAATGGGTTCATATCCACACTCATTCAGAATAAGAATAAGAATATACCTTTTGAGGGGATACATAATTCGGTCTACCATACTCGTGAATTTGGAAAATGGTGTCCAACAAAAGTCCACTCAACCTTTACAGCACAAGTCAGTTCATTCTGTTTTGAATCCATTCACTGTGAGGCAGTGAACTCCCCTCTAAGGGATTCATCCTTCACAGTTCTTAGGAGTTTGAATTTCTTCTTCCCTTGTCATCCTTATCCTTACTTACACAGTAGATGAAGAAAAGCTCTCTCTTGACCAAAATTTGAGGATGATAATTTTAGGCTACACAACAAATAATGTAATAAAATATGGTTGTCCTGTAACCCAATAAGAAGAAAATACACAGGGAACTAGGAAAGGGGACAATTTATTTTGCCCTGGGGAGCTGGGAGATAAAAGGTTGGCAAAAGCTTCATAGAAGAGAAAATATGACCTATAATGTGTCCTCCTTTCCTCCTAGATGATATTTTAAATTGTAATCTCTGTTTTTGGAAAATTAAAAATGAAATTTCATATTACAAGAGCAACATGTGTTCACAGAAATTAGAAAATCACCACTGGGTGAGGGTGGGTGAGCATGAAGCATGAGAGGACACTGGTAGTAATTTTGAGCACAGGGGTTTTAGAAGCCATGTGATTGAAGGTAAGTCTCTGTTAAAATCAGGACTTTTATTTTTTAAGTACTCTAAAAACAACATTAAATGCAAATAGGAAAGTGGGAAGAAAGGGAAACTATCCAGAAAGCTGATTCCTTTATCATTTCAGTCTAGACTTGCCAAAGGATCTTTGTTAGGTTAGGGATTTAAGTATTAGTACTAAGGACTGTTTGGGATCAGAGTCTTGTTCCTCCTATCCCTCAGAAGGCAGCAAACAGTTGTTGATTCACTCTCCTTATCCCTTAAGCTTGCATTACTTAATTTCTTTCTTCCCATTAAATTATAATAAAAAGTCTCTTATTAGTTTCCTTAAAGGGTTTTGGAAAGATAAAGGAAGCTATCAAGTCCTAAGTGTGTCATAAACCTTGGGGACACCATAGCACTCAAATATTGGAGATGATGCCTAATGATATCATTGTTTAAAATGTCATACCCTGAAATCCCATAAAAGGTAACAGAAATTGGTTTGGGGATTTTACTACATTAAAACTTGTAAAGATGGCGTGAAAAGGGCTGCTGGTTTCTCTGATTTTCATAATTGGGCATTCCAATTATGAGGAAAAAAATAAAATAGTAGTCAAAACTCACAATTAGATGGCTCCATAAAGTGGAAGCCAAAACAAAGTTTTTAAAATTTAATAGGGCTGATGAAAGTTTCAAAATGGCGGCCTCCACTGACTGTCTTCTGCCGGACGATCCTCACCAGTGCTGCTGAGTGAACATCAGCTTTCCTCGCTTGTGAACCGGGACTAGATTAGGGTTTGGGAAGGGCAGTGGACTGCGATGGGGTAGGACTGATGAGATTTATGAAGAGTTTTCCCTCTCATGGTGTTTCATCATAAATACAACTGAGATATCAAGCCTTTTAGATTGTTGCTAGTGGACAAAAAAATGACATCTATTTCAAATTAACTACCTTCTCTGGGGTCCAAGAAGAATCTACTCTTTGCCATCTTCTCCAAGTTGAGTTTAGATTTTTTTACTGGACTGTGGTTGGGATGAGCACGTTTCTATGGATATTATAGATTCCCTGAGGAAGCATGTTCACCAGACTGATGCAGTACAATCATCTCACCCTGATCCTCTCCATCTTGGTGTCCTACCATATGCTGTTAGAAAGTTGGGTCTGAACTGTGCTATCTATGCAACTGTTTATAAATGGGACAGATGTTCATGTATGATCTTTATCAGTCTTGACAATACAGAAGATTTCATGCTCTTTACATTAGATGATGTGGATGCAGGCTTTGATAAAATACAGCAGCTAGAATTCTCTCAGATTGTGAATTTGAAAGGCAAAGGACATGGCTTGTCTATCACACCGCTGCCAGCCAGACATGTTAGGTGGAACGATATGGAAAATAGTCAAAGATGGAAAAGAAGAAATTATCTATGCAGTTGAGTTCAACCACAAGAGGGAAATCCATTTAAATGGATATTCCCTGGAAATGCTAAGTAGACCTCTCTACTAATCACAGATTTGTTTAATGCTACTTGTGTGAGCCTATACTAGATGAAAATAGAGGGATGAGGAACTTCTGACAAATGTTTTGGAAACACTTCAAGGTGATGGAAATGAATTAATAGCAGTGGACCCCTGCAGGCAGAGTTTTGGAACTTGCTAATTCTTGATCAAATTTGAAGAACTAAAGATGCAAAATTGGGTGTTTACTCATTGGCATTCCTAAATAGTGTGAGTTATAATGTGGTGGAGTTTTCTAAGTCCCAGGTAGAGTGGATGAGTGATCAATTGTTGAGATGTTTGAAGACGAAAGAAATAATCCATTTCAGTTTCATCATCTCTCTTATGTCATGGTCTTTCTGATCTGGCTCAAGTACCTTGCCCCAAAGTTGTACTCGCCAGCCAACCTGATCTCAAAAGTGGATTTTCAAGGGATCTCTTTATTTAGTGGTGTCAGGGCCTTAAAAACTCAATCATCCTAAGCTACTCCTGGGACTTTAGCACACTTCCTAACTGATAACCCTTCTGAAAAAAATCACAGAAATAGAGTTGTGGAAACATGTGAAGCTTGAAGGAAAGAACTTGAGGAATACTTGGAAAAAGAGAAGCTAAAGAAAGAAGCTGCTAAAAAACTTGAGGAATTAAAAGAACCACAGGATTTCTTCGTGCCAGAGATTTAAGCTACTGAAGAAGAAAAAAGCAAATTCAAGTCAGGCTTGACAAAAGGAGATGAGCCCATGGAACAGGATCAAAAGATGCTGAATTAGCTTAGATAGATGGTGTCTTAGACATGAGAATTTCCAAATTGGACATGGGAGCTGTTTTATAAGAAGGAAGACTGAAGGATGATGGAGAAGACTCAGAAATGCAAGTGGACACTCCTTCATAGTCTAGCATTATAACACAACAAAAGGCCATGAAATGTCTTTTTGAAGATGATGAGAAAGAAACAGGTGAAGGAAGTTAGACCATTAATACTTTGGAAACTTTGCCACCTCATGAGGTTCCTGGACATCAGTCCGTTTTAATGAATAAACTAAGACTTTCAGACTTCAAACAAGGTCTTTTATGGGAGAAGATTTGAGCTGATTTTGAAGGAGGTGTGTTTCTTTGCAACAATCAAGTTGCAGTCTGTAGAACTGAAACTGGATGCATTGGGTTAGAAGGTTGCCTTTGTCAAGATTTTTATAGGATGAGACCTTTTATATGAACAGTATGCCATTGTGTAAAGGACATGATGTCAAGAAGTGTCTGTTTGACCCTTCCAAGAAAGAGAGGATTCTTATTTTATTCTAAGGTGTTTTTTGTTTTGTTTTGTAACTTAAACAAAAAGAATTGGCCAGAAATTTAGCATGCATTAGATTTTTAAAAATGTAAATAGATATTTTGCTAATGCTCAAATGAGCATACTACCTTTGGAGTTTCAGAGTAATAGGTCATTACAAGTGTAGAGGCCCAAAAGTTGGAGTGATTGGTTTTCCTTACAGTCCCCTTATTCTAAGAAGGGCTTTTTACTTGAATAAAACAGTGCAACTTAGGAAACCAGTTCATAATGTTTGCATGAGTTCTTGCAAACTATTCCTTATGTTTTCTGGAATGAAAAGTGAGAATTCTTTAGAAAAAATATGCTACTTTAAAAAAAACAAACTTATAAAACAGTTTTTTGAGGTTTGCCTGTTTTAAAAAAAACAAAAAACACACCAAAACTTTTACTGAGTGTGTGCCATAACTTCATTTTGAAGTCTAATATGCAATTGTTTTCACATGGAGCCTATCTGCTCCATGCCTATATTTCCCAGTGATTCACTCTAGTGTGAGGAAATACACATTTGGTTTAGAAATCAATTTTTATTTCTCTCATTTCTTGTTTTATCAAGATATTTTTGTTGTGGTTCAATTTGAATTATAACACTGTTGTGTGACTATACATAATTCAAAAGAATTCCTTGTGTTATAGTCTTAAGATTTCTGCATACATTTTAGAAACATCTGACTATAATATAAACTCTGCTTAGTGCTATGTTTTTAAGAAAACAAATGTTGAACCTCACACTTTTATAAGGCAACAGTATACTTTAAAAGATGTAAATGTTTTCATCTCTTAAACTTATTTCCCTAAGGTTACCCAAGCAGTGGTTAGATTTTATACATACAACTACAAAAATAAAACAGAGGTTGGATAAGGTCATTCTTTCTGTGTTGATGTCTTTTGTGGCTAGCAGCTCTGATACAGAGTGAAAACTGAATGTCTGTAATTTACATTGAATTTGAGAAATGAAAACCATGTTGCCTACTGTAATCTGTTCAAGCTTTTAGAAAGTAGCTTAATCATGGTGAACCTTGATGTTTATTTCTATTTATTTAGCATTTTTAGAAGGATCAGTCTTGTTACCATATATGGAACTATGTATAGTATAACTCAATGGTATCAGACTAGAATTCATATTTCATTCTTTTTCAAATGCTTACAGAACTTCTTTTTTGTAATACAAAGTTTACAGCCTTCTGATACTGAAAACCAGATATAAAACAATGTTACTTAAAAAAAATTTGATCGGGCTGATGAAAGCAGAAAAAAATCAGCAATCATAATCTCAAGTCTAATACTGTCAACATTCTGTGCTTCCCCAAAAAACATTTCTAGGACTGGACCTATTATACTTAGAATCATCAAAATTGTTGAAAGCACTTTAAAGGTATTAATTATCTGACTTGCTGTCTTAATTAACTAAGGGTACATCTTTGGGGAATTAGCAGGGGATGGTTATTAGGAACCCCTCTTTGATGACAGGAAACCAAGTGACAAAAGAGAGGTGACCTGTCCGAGACATGTAAAAGGCAGATTGCCAATGACAGCTAGACTCAAGTTTGGTTCAGCCCAAATAGAGGAAATGCCACTTCATTCATTAACACCAAAATAGCCACCTTCATCTACAAAATAATTTTTTCCTGGCATGGGTTTTTTTCCTTTGTTCAGCCTCAGAGATAATTCTAATGATTATCAGCAATGGTAGTGAAAGCCAAACTTAATCACCATAATTGACAATTAAGTTGGGTAACAACACAGAGACAGGTGATTTCACACAAAGCTAATGAAAATGGGCTATTAAAATCCACACACGTTTGGCAGCAATTATGAGCTCCTGGAGCCATTTGCTTTGAAATGTGCACATTTCACAGGCGGCTGCCTGCCAACAAGAACTCTGAGCAGGACCCAGAAAGAAGGAGGAAAAGACAGCATTACTGGAGATGTCTCTAGGTGCCATTTCCCTTCAGGAGCTTGCTGGATCTTTATCATTACATGCTTGATCTGTTAAAACCAAAGAGAGGTGTACATTTCACAGCTCTGGAGAATGATGCCTTATTTTCCACAGAACCAAGATGGAATCGTCAGAGGGCCAGGAAGTAGAAACCAGTGAAGAAAAGTGGGCAGAGTAGAGGGGAATTCATAGAGTAAGTGCTGGGACATGTGAGAGAGGACTGGATTTCCTGTCTAGAGTACTTCACTAAAGACTTGAACAGTTTTCATAAAATATGAAATATATGCTTTCATTGGATAACAGAACAGTAGATAAATGAGTTCAGTTCCCTAAGAGGCACCCAGAATGAGAAGGTGACGGTACCGTGCTGCAGTTGCATACATCTCCTGGTTCCTCACTATTCCTCCCTTACACTCAGTCGGCCATCATTCTACTAAAAGCCTCTCTCCTTTAAGCTCATACTACATGGAAATACCAGTTAGTAGAGAAGTTAGCTGGGGATTTCCATGACAGGAAGTCAAATGACAAAGAGAGGTGACTCATCTCAAGGAAGTTTTGGAATGGCATTCATTCACTTCCATGGTGGTGTGGGTAAAAGCCTCCTCCTCCCATTGCTGCCATCTTTGAAGACAGGTGACTCTACCACATTCACTGAGAGCTTTGGTAACTTCCTCTTCTCCCCAGTTACCACCTCAATACTGGGAGTCTTCAGTTTCCATAATGACCTATACAAACTCCAGCCCCACAGTTTTTTGTTGTTGTTATGTTGGATTGTAATATTCTCCACTCTAACAACATAGTACTGATGCCACCCCTTGGTACCTTTTATCACCTTAAATGATGAAATTCCAGTATTCTCATTTCCTCTCCAATCAGCCCAGACATCAGGGTTTCTCTGTTGAAAGAGAATAATATTGTGGTTAAAAGCATGGCATTTAGAGGAGACTGCCTAGGTTTAAAATCTACTTGGATCACTTACTGGTAGCATATGCGTGAACAAGTTAGTTTCTCCAGCCTCAGTTTCCTCATCTATAAAATTAGCATGGAATAGAACCTTTTCCATGGGATTGTTATAAAGATTAAACAAGTTAGTACATATAAAGCACTTCAAATAGTACTTAACACCTGGTGATAGACCAATTAATATTAGCCATTATTATAATAACCTTTTCTCCAAATACCTTCAACTCGTTTTAGGATTGTTTGTTGCTTTCTCTTTCATAGGTTCTGGATACTTGCTTTTCAAGGTCCAAGAGACACTGGGATTACATTGGATTTGATAGATTAGTTTGGGAAGAATTAATGTCTACCTTATTCGATATTCTTGACCAGGAACATAATATGTCTCTCCATTTACCTAAGTCATCATCTTGTACGTCCTTCAGTATAGTCTCGTAATTTTCTTCATATAGGTCCTGCACATTTATGGTGAGGTTTATTCTTAAGACATCTCATACTTTTTGATAAAAATGTGACTGTAATCTTTTCCCCATTGTATTTTCTAATTGGTTATTGTGGGTAAAAAAAAAAAAGATATAGCTTTACATGTCATTTATATATGGAAAAATTATTGAAATGTTTTAGTAGTTCTGATAGTTTCTAAGTTGATTTTTTTTACCCAAAAAACCTAAGATAGTCTTTGGCTATTAATATGTAAATTTTATCTCTTCTAATAGTTACACCTGTTCTTTTCAGTTGTCCTTTACTGTTTTGGTTTTTGCTTACCTCTTACTCCCCCTCTGCCACCTCCAGGTAACCAATATTAACAATCTGGTGTGTAATTTTTATACTTTTTACAGGCTCTTATAATTATGTGCAGATATATATTTACATATATATACATAAACATGCATTTATCTATACACAAAGGATTTTCAGTGTTTTAAATTTTAAGGTAAAAATTAAATTAAATATTAGGAATCTCATTTGGTTTCTACTAAAGAGATTAAATAACAGTGACTTACCAAGTAAATAAATCTAGGCAAAGACAATTAAGGGAATTTCAGTGTCACCAATGTCCCACACTCTTATCTTTGTGTTCCATCATCTTTATCATATGGTTTCCTTCCTTAAGGTTGCCTTATGATTTTCTGGTTGCTGATGAAGTTTTTATCAGTCACATCAAAGTCAGAGGAAGGAACAAGAAGGAAGAAAGACAAAAGATTCTGCCAGAAATGTCATACAATACATCAGACTCAAGTCCCATACTTTAAAATTCAAATTGTTTGAGATATAATTCAGTTACAATGAAATATACCCATTTTAAATATATTTTCATGTGTAAGCATGACAGGGTGAAGATACGGAGCATTTCCATCACTCCAAAACTTCTGAAGTGCTCCTATGCCAATCAATCTTCACCCAACTCCTGAGCCCAGGCAACCACTGATAAATTATAATCTGTCATTATACATTATATTTGTCTTTTTTAGAGTTTTATATAAATAGGATCAAGCAATATATACTCTTTCATGTCTACTTTCACTCAGCAAAATGTTTCTGAAATTTATGTATACACCACAGTTCACCGTTACATTCATCAGTTGATGTACGCTTAAACCACCTCCATCCACTGCAAACCATGAATACTGACACCATAAACCCCATTGTGCAAATGTCCATTCATACCCCTCTTTTCATTTCTTCCAACTATATACCCAATAACAGGGTTGCAGGACCTTATGGCAACCCCATGCTTAGCTTCCTGTGGAACCACCACATGGCTCTCCAGATAGGCTGCCCCATTCTACTTCCCCACCAATAGTAATTAGTTACATCCCTTTCTCCACATTTTCTCCAGCACTGGTATCCCTCTGTTTATTTTTTTAGATGGTTTTATTCACACACACACACACCATCCTAAGTAAACAATCAATAGTTCCCTGTATATGCATTCACCACCACTATCTATATAAAGATATTTGATTTCTTCCACAAAGAAAGAGGAAGAGGCAAAAAAAAAAAAAAGAAAAGAGAAGAGAGAGAAAAAATGACAACTAAAAAATAAAAGAAAAAATAAAATTAAAATAAAATACAATAAAAAGTCAGACAACAACACCAATACCAAGAATCCCATACCTCTCCCTTATATCCCCCTCCTATAGAAATTTAGCATTGATATATTGCCTTTGTTACAGTTAATGGAAGCATGATACAATGTTACTGTTAACTATAGACTCTAGTTTGCATTGATTATATTTTTCCCCAACACCACCCCATTTTTAGCACCTTTCAAAGTTGATATTCATTTGTTCTCCCTCATGTCAAAATATGTTTGTACATTTCATCACAATCATTGACCACTCTAGGGTTCACTAAGTTATACAGTCCTATTCTTTACCTTCTATCTTTCCTTCTGATATCCTACACACCCCTAACCTTCCTCTTTTAACCATACTCACAGTCATCTTTGCTCAGTGTACTTACTTTATTGTGCTACCATCACCCAATATTGTGCTCAAAACCTCTCTCCAGCCTTTTCCTATCTGTCTTTAGTGCTCCCTTTAGTATTGCCTGTAGAGCAGGTATCTAGTTCACAAACTCTGTCATTGTCTATTTGTCTGAGAATATTTTAAACTCTCCCTCATATTTGAAGGACAGTTTTGCCAGATATAGGATTCTTGGTTGGTAGTTTTTCTCTTAAATATATCACACCCCTCCCTTCCTGCCTCCATGGTTTCTACTGAGAAATCCACACATAGTCTCATCAAGTTTTCTTTGTATTTGATGGATCGCTATTCTCTTGCTGCTTTCAGGATTCTCTCTTTGTCTTTGACGTTTGATGATCTGATTATTGAGTGTCTTGGCATAGGCCTATTCAGATCTATTCTGTTTGGGGTATGCTGTGCTTCTCAGATCTGTAATTTTATGTCTTTCATAAGAGATGGGAAATTTTCTTTGATTATTTCCTCTATTATTACTTCTGCCCCTTTTCCCTTCTCTTCTCCTTCTGGGACACCCATGACATGTACATTCTTGCTCTTCATGTTGTCATTCAATTCACTAAAATGCTGCTCATATTTTTCCATTCTTTTCTCTATCTGTTCTTTGGTGTGTAGGATTTCAGATGTCCTGTCCTCCAGTTCATGAATCTTTTCTTCTGCCTCTTCAAATCTGCTATTGTATGTCTCCATTGTGTTTTCATCTCTTGTATTGTGCTTGTCATTCCCATAAGTTCTGCCAATTGTTTTTTCAAAGTTTTGAGTTCTTCTTTATGTTCACTGAATGTCTTCTCTATATCCTTCATCTCTTTTGCCATATCTTCCCTCAACTTTTGATTTGATTTTTGGATTCATTTAGAAGATTTGTTTCATTAATAATTATTTTCAATTCCTGTATCTCAGTTGTAGTGTAGGTTTGTTCCTTTGATTGGGCCATATCTTCATTTTCCTTAATGTGACTCTTAATTTTTGTTGTCTAGGCATCTGATTTCTTCGATTACCCCAATCAGATTTTCCCAGACCAGATGGATCCAGGTGTCAGGAGGAAGGTGTAATCAGTATCACATTTCCCTGAGGGTGGGACCCAGCAGGTTGCCAACTTTCCTGTGAGGCCTTTAGACTCTGTGCTTTTCCTATATGGCCCAGCAGGTGGTAATTGCCAGATGACATCTCTCCACTGGTGTAAAGAGGTGCGGTCCCTTTAATTCTCAGCAGACCCTGTCTTGGCCAGGGGCCAAGGGTGTCAGAAGCCAAGCTTAAGTTGTTTCTGTTCCCCCTCCTCCCCCAGGTCCTGGGATCTGAGTTCTCTGAGGGAGGACAGCCACTTGACCTGGGCCCTGCCTCCCTTTTCTTAGGGAATATACACCCTTTAGAGTGTTACCTTCTACACTTGAATCCCTCCTTTGTCTCTGCGACTCTGTTAACTCCACTCTTGCCTGGGTAAATGCTGACAATTGAAAATGCCAGAGGCTTTCTCTAATGAGCTTGTTAGAATGAGAGAAAAAAAGGAAAAAGAGAAAAGCCCCTTTGTAGAGCCTATCCCCAGCCCCCCCCCCCAGTTTCACTGGTTGACCTGTGTTGGTACCCAGTTTTCTGTGCCCCTTTTCTTGGACACAGCCACTTTCCAGTTTTCTGAGCTCAGCCATCTCCAAAACCCTCTGTTTTTATTATTTTGTATTTTTTTCCATCAC
>NW_023637619.1:0-55197 GCF_015220235.1 Choloepus didactylus
ACCCCTTAAAACAAAAATTTCAAAAATGGAATTATTAGGCATCTTTTAAAACAATTAAAGATTTGTGTGTAAATAAGTAAAGCAAATTCTGAACATCTCTGTAGGAGACTGCTAGCTTAAATTTGACAAAGCAACTTGTAAACCTTCAAAAAGTACTGGTAGAAATGAAAAATTAAAGGATCAAAATTAGAAATTCAATGTTTAATAGTATATTAGTATCAGAAGAAAGAATAGAGAAATTTTAAATGATTACAAGAAACTATCATGAAATTGCTCAGGGATAGAGACACAGATGGGGAAAAAAGAGGAGGTGAACACTGAAAAGGAGTACAATCTGTATTCAGTTGAAGCTCCACAAAAAGAGGAGGGAAGGAAGGTGAAAAGTTAGTATTTAAGACAGAATGACAGCGCATTTTTCAGAACTGCTAAAAGCCAGATTCAAAATGTGCAAAAAATTTTAGGCAAGCTATATTTTGTTCAAATATAAATATAACAGCATCACAGCAAATGTACAGAAAACAAATCCAAATTATAAAAATATTCAGAGAACAAAGTGAGTTTACTTTACAGTCACAATAGCTGAACTGAGATCTGACAATGCTCCACCCACAGAGGAACCCAGAAGGATAATTTTAATGAAAAAAAAAATCTCTTGTTTGTAGAAGGAATTACAATGTCAAAGTGAAATGTCATTCAAGACTTAAGGAAGATAGTAAAAAATACATTTCCAGATACCTGAAGGAAAACTATGGCACAGACAACCTGAAGGAAAATTCTGAAGAACTTTATTCAGTGAGAACAGAAACTACTTCAGCTGGAAGAGGTCTTAGAGGTCTGCCTCTGAAAAAGACAAAGACCTTTTCCAATTGTCTGGGTCATAGCCTTAAGTGAAATAGATATAATAATTGGAAATATTTAAATGAAGGGTGTAGGAACTCTCAAATCCCAAAACCCTCACCTAAAACTTTTAAAATCAAAGTCAACAGAGCACACCTCATTTTTCCTTGTCTCGTGTGTTCCTGCCCCCAAGGCCTACCACCTAAGGAAGCTATGATGGAAGGGGTGGCAGACAGAGCTGGCAGAGTTGTGGTTTATAATTCTTTCACTGAGCCTGGAAATTAAAAAAGTAGTCATAGAAGAAATGCTCTGGAATACGCAAGGTTTGCTAAACTTATTTTTTCCAATAAATGTCAGGAGCACTAAGACAAATACAAGACTGATTTACATTGCATTGATTTATTGGGTATTCAGGGCTTATATCAGTAAATTTATGGTAAGCCTTGAATGATCATTCTAAAATATTGATGAATTTTCATATGGCCATTGGACAACCTCCTGAATTTTACATAAGTTATTTTGTTTGGGCCCTCATTTCTGAGTCCCATGATTATGCATGCTTTATAGTGGTCAAGACTTGTCTTGCCCCCTGCTAATTGGGGTCCCAATTTGGATCAGCCAAGGGGGCTGACTGCCAGGGAAATGAATTGGATTGTTTGGATTATTATTGCCAAAGAGTCAGCCTGGTTCTGTACCTTTTCCAAAACTACTCATTTTTCCTAAAAGTTAACAAAACATTCAATAAGGAGTGAATGTCTGCCCAGTTTGGGTTGTGCATGCCAAATACCGATTTAAAAAGATTCTCTTTTTTCCTAGTTTCCTCCTGTAACTAGGAACCCTATCCTTCCAATTGTAGAGGTTAGAAGTGGAAAATGGTGTAGGTACATATAGGTATCCTCTTGGTTGGCCCTGATCATCTATCCAAGCTGGCACTTGTCAAAGAGGGAACTGTCCCTGTATTTTCCCTCCAGATGTAGAGAAACCCTGCCTAAAATTCATCCCACTCTGGATCTGAGGTGGGGAGGCCATTTGGGGGGAATTCAAAGGCATTAGGTGTTCCTCTGCATTCTTCCAATAAGGTGGGGGAGAAGTGGCACTGCCAAAGTGGTGGACTCTGGCAGGAAAGTGTGAGTGGGGGGGGGGGGGCAGACACAACTGCTGTAGGCTCTGGCTGAAAGGGCTGGGGAAAAGCAGAGTGTACAGACCCTACAGAAACCATAGACCCTGGCTGAGGAGCTGGGGGAAATGTGGAGACTGTGGACCTCTGTATTGAGGGAAAGGGTACCTCTTTCAATCCCACAGGTGACCACAGCATCCATAAGTGCATCAGGCTGAGAAGAACCAGGGAGGGGGTTTCTTACCACTCTCATGGCCTTGATCATTCCCTTGTTTAGTTCCTAATGGTGATACCATATCTTTAACTATATTTTTCACTTAACTCCCAATAGCATTGTTCTTATCCTGGAGGGCAAGTGGCTCAGTTGCTAACTCCCTAGTTGGAAGCTCCAAGTGTCCCACAACCTGGGGCACAGAGGCCTCAGCTACTATTGGCTCAACCTGGGACTCCGGAGTCCACTTGGGATCTCAGAGAATTCTTTCATTAGAGGTTTAGGAAGTTTCACTACTATTTCTTTATTTTGGACCTCAGAAGCTTCAGTCTCCTTATTTTTCACTGGGGACTAGGACCCTCCTTTACTTCTCCTGGAGCAATAAGCTCCACAGCTTTCAAGGACAGGCTAGGAGATTGGCTTATGGGTAAACTGCCACGCCAAAATATTCTCCTTGCAGCTCTTCATTCTGAGCTAGAGCCATAAGCCACTGTAATATGGAATTGCATCCCATTTACCCATTCTCTTACAGAATGAATCTAGGTGCAAAATAGCATTATAGTTTATTGATCCTTGCCTTGGCCACTTGTGGCCATCCTCTGTTTCATACTAAGGCCAAATTACTTTACATAAACATTCCATGTTTTTCTTTGTCATGGGTTCATACCCAAATCTCTTCCAATGCTTAAGAATGAAATTTAAAGGTTCATCCTTTGTAACTTAAAGACTGTCATAATATTCCCTCATTATTTTAAGATCTATATGATCTGTAGTTGTAGTCTCTCTATCATTCTTGTTAATAATAATTAATATTTTCTCTCCATTCTATTATTTAGTCCTGCCAGGCTGTTATAAAATTGTTGACTATTCCATATGACCACCTCTGCTCTTTATTTTTACTTCATTGATTTTGGTTATTACCTTTATGATTTCCCGCTTTTTACTTCCTTTGTATTCAACTTGCTTGGCTTATTGCTTCCACAATTGGAAACTTAGTTTACTGATTTTAAACCCTTCTACTTTTTCTAACATAATTTAATTGTAATATAATTTAAATATATAAATTTCTCACCAATCACTGCTTTGTCTATGTTCTAGTTCGCTAATGCTGCCATTACACAAAATACCAGAAATGGATTGACTTTTATAAAGGGGGTTTATTTGATTACACATTTACAGTTTTAAGGCCATAAAGTGTCCAAGGTAAGGCATCAACATTCAGGTACCTTCACTGGAGGATGGCCAATGGTGTCCAGAAAACTTCTGTTAGCTGGGAAGGCACATGGCTGGCATAAGTTCTGGAGTTCTGGTTTCAAAATGGCTTTCTCCCAGGATGTTCCTCTTAGGCTGCAGAGGTAAGCTCCTTCTGTCTGACTTTCTTATATAGGACTCCTGTGATTTAATTAAGAGCCACCTTGAATAGGTGGGGTCCATATCTCCACACAAATTATCCAAACATTTCACTCACAGTTGATTGAGTCATATCTCCATGGAAACACTCAAAGGACTCCAACCTAATCATCACTAATATGTTTGGCCCCACAAGATTGCATCAAAGAACATGGCATTTGGGAGACATAATACATACAAACTGGCAATTCCACTCCCTAGAGCCCAGAAAAACATATTTTTTCCAAATACAAAATACACTTATCCCATCACAATATCACAGAAACAAATCATGTCAGTAACAATAGTGAAGTACAAGATCTAATCAAAATCAATTACAGGCATGGTCTGTCCTAAGGCAAAATTCTCCTTTAGCTGTGGATCTGTGAAACTTAGAACAAGTTATGTGTTTCCAATATACAAAGAAGGAACAGTCATAGGATAAATATTTCCTTTGCCATAAGGAGAAACTGAAAGGAAAACAGGATTTAAGGGACCAAAACAATTTCTAAAACCCACTGAGCAAAGGCCATTAGATTTTAAAGTCAGACAGTCATTTAGAGAATGATATTTTACCTTTGAGGCTTGAAAGAGAGGCAGTCCCACACTTTCCAGAGGCCTACATGGCAGCCTTTTCCTCTCCAAATGTTGGGGTGAATGATCCAACATATCCACACCTTGGGGACCACCTTCTTCTCAGCTCCACCCTTCTCAAACATCAGGGTGCCACCTGGACTCTGCTTTTCTGGGGAAAAGTCTTTCCCCTCTCTGAACAGTGGGGTGGCAGCCAGGCTCTCCCAAATCCCTGGGGAATGTGCTCCACACTCTCTGGGGCCTGGGGTGGCAGCACTCTTCCTGAGCATCAAGGCAGAAGGCCTGCCCTAAACCTCTGGGGCAAGCGCACCCTTTCCATGTTTGTGGGTTCTTCCACTCTCCCAGCCTGAGATCTCTTGACTCCAGGCCTCAACTCCATGACTCTGTCTGAAAAAATTTTTCCTTCAGTTTATTCCTTCATCCCCTCCAGTCCAGACCAGGCATGGCTCCATCTATACAGTTCTCTCGAAAATCTTGTTGGCTTGTCATGAAGCACACAGTGGTCGTAACCTTCATGCAGTAGGGCTTTCCACAAATTCTATCTGGATAACTCCATCTCCAATCCTGTTTTGTACTGAAATGGTGGTCAGTTTCCATGTTTGGTTAAATCCTCACATGGGGCTATGACTTCTGGTATTCCACCCTCCAGAATCTCTGAGTTTTCCAGGCCACCAAATTCTGGTTTCTTTGTTCCCAAGAGTTCAGTTCTAAGTTTATGTCTCTTCATTTGCATTTTACTATAAGCTGCAAGAAGAAGCCAGGCCAGGCTTTTAATATTTAGTGTAGAAATCTCTTCAGCTAAGTATTTCAGCTTCTCATTTTCAAATTCTGCCTTCCATCAGATACCAGGACACAATTTTGCCAACTTCTCTGCCACTTTAAAACAAGGAGCACCTTTCTTCTACTTTGCAATGACTCATTCATCATTTCTGCTCAATGCCTCATCAGAAGTATCTTTAGCGTCCATATTTCCACAATGAATCTCTTCAAAGCAGTGTAGGCCTTTTCTATCAAGCTCCTCACAATTCTTCCACAATTCTTCCCCTTGTCCATTTAAAAAGCCATTCTAACATGTTTGGTATTTGCAAACTCAACAGCACCGCACAGTTGGTACCAAAATCTGTTTCAGTTTGCTAATGCTGCCATTTTGCAAAATTGCAGAAGTGAATTGGCTTTTATAAATGGGGTGATTTGGTTACAAAGTTACAGTCCTAATGCCATAAAAGTGTCCAAGCTATGACTTCAACAAATATACCTTCACCAAAGGAAGGCCTATGGCATCCAGAAAATGTCTGTTAGCTGGGAAGGCACATGGCTGACATCTGCTGATCCCAGGTTGTTTTCCATCTCCTCTCTGTTAATCCTTCAAAGTGTGTCTCTTGGCTGTATCTGCTCCTCAAAATGTCACTCTCAGGTGCCCTTGTGGTGTTTTGTCCTTTCTTAGCTTCTCCAGAACAAACATCTGCTTTCAATGGTTATCTGCAAAATGTCTAAGTTGTAGCTCTGAGTTCCTTTTGTTTGTTAGCTGTTTTATGTGTCTCCAATGATCCAATTAACACCCACCCTGAATGGGCAGGGTAACACTTCCATGGAAATTATCCAAATATTTCACTCACAGCCAAGAGGGACACTTTGAAGAATGCACAGAATCTAAGAGAGTAGCTGCAGATGAGAGGCAGTTCGAAGATGGCTGCTGAAAGAAGACTCTTGCTCTGGAGAAGCTAAGAGAGGACAAACATCCCAAGAGCAACTAACAGTGACATTTTTGAGGAAATGCAGTCTAGAGAGGAACATCCTGGGAGAAATACATTTTAAAATCAGAACTTTGGAGCAGACACCAGCCAGGGGCCTTACCAGCTAAAAGAGATTTTTCTGGACACCATTGGCCAACCTCCAGTGAAGGTACCCTTTGTTGATGGACACTTAATGGCCTTAAGACTGTAACTTTTTAACCAAATAAACCCCATTTTATAAAAACCAATCCATTTCTGGTGTTGAGCATTCTGCAGCATTAGCAAACTAGAACAGATTTTGGTACCAGAAGTGGGGTGCTGATGCTGCTGAGTTTGCAAATACCAAGCATGTTGGAACTGCTCGTTAAATGGATAAAGGGAAGATTCTGGAAGAATTGTGAGGATCCTGATAGAAAAAGCCTTGACTGCTTTGAGGAGACTGTGGGTAGAAATATGGGTTCTAAAGATACTTCTGATAGGGACTTGAGCAGAAATGAAGAATGTGTTGTTGCAAACTGGAAGGAGGGTGATCCTTGTTTTAAAGTGGCAGAGAAATTTGACAAAATTGAGTCCTGGTGTTGGATGGAAGGCAGAATTTGAAAGCAACAACCTGGAATATTTAGCTGATGAAATCTCCAAGCAAAATACAGAATAAGTAGCCTGGCTTCTACTTGCAGCCTATAGTAAAATGTGAGTGGAGAGAGATAAACTTAGTACTGAACTCTAGGGTTCAAAGAAACCAGAAATTGATGGCTTGGAAAATTCTGGGCTTCCATGGGGTGGAACAACAGAAGCTATAGCCCAACATGAGGATTTAACCAAACAGGGAAAATGGCTGCCATTTCAGTACAAGCCAGGATTGGAAGTGGAGTTATTCAGAAAGAATTTGTGGAAAGTGCTATTGTCTGATGGCTTTGAACACTGTGTGCTTCATGTGAAGCCAGCAAGATTTTTGTGAGAACTTTTTAGATGGAGAAACTGCTGGTCTGGACTGGAGGAGATGGAAGAGGGACAAATTGAAGAAAAAGATTCTTCAAAGACAGAGCCATGGAAGTTGAGGTCTGGAGTCAAGAAGTCTCAGGCAAGGAGAATGGAGCAGCCCACACATATGGAAAGGGTGAGTTTAGCCCAGAGGTTGTGGACTGACATTCTGCCTCAATTCTCAGGAAGAGTGTTGCCACCTTAGGCTTCAGAGAGGGTGGAGCATGTTCCCCAGGTATTGGTGAGAGCCTAGCCACCACTCCACTGTTCAGAAAAGGTAGAGACTTTGCCCCAGAGAGGCACAGTTCAGTGACACCCCAAAGTTTGAGGAAGGTAGGGCCAAGAAGAAGGTGGTCTCCCCAATGCATGGATATGTTGGAGCACTCATCCCAGAGTTTGGAGATGAAAGGGCTGTGGCAAAAGCCCTTAGGTAGGGCTAGACTCCTGCTCTCTCAAGCCCCAAGGATAAATGACTTTCAGACTTTGAAATCTAATGGAATTTGCCCTGCAGGTTTTAGGAATTGTTTTGGTCCCTTAAACCCTGTTTCACTTTCAATTTTTCCTTATGGCAATGGGAATGTTTACCGTATGACTGTGCTTCCTTTGTATATTGGAAGCAGATAATTTGTTCTAAATTTCTAAGCCAGAGGGGAATTTTGCTTGTAACTAATTCTGATGGGCTCTTGTACTTACCTATTGTTACTGAAATGATTTGAGTTTTGTGATATTGCAATGAGATGAATGTATTTGTATATGGAAAGATCATGTCATTTTGGGGTCCAGGGGGTGGAATGTGCCAGTTTGAATGTATTATGTCCTCCCAAAACACCATCTTTGATGTAATCTTTTGTGGGCTGCTGTATTGGTGTTGATTAGATTGTAATTCTTTGAGTGTTTCCACAGAGATGTGACCCACCCATCTGTGGGTGATGACTCTGATTAGATAATTTCCACGGAGGTGTGGACCTGCCCATTCAGCATGGTCCTTGATTAGTTTACTGGAAAACTATATAAACTCAGACAGAAGGACAGAGGTTGCTACAGCCAAGAGGGACACTTTGAAGAATGCACAGAAGAGATGAGATGAGAGATAGTTTGAAGATGGCTGGTGAAAGCAGACTCTTGCTCTGGAGAAGCTAAGAGAGGACAAACATCAAAGAGTGACTAAGAATGACATTTTTGAAGAACTGCAGCCTAGAAAGGAATGTTCTGGGAGAAAGACATTTTGACACCAGAACTTTGGAACAGATGTCAGCCATGTGCCTTCTCAGTTAACAGAGATTTCCTGGGCAGCACTGGCCACCCTCCAGTGAGGTAGCCTTGTTAATGGACACTTTATGACCTTAAGACTGTAACTTTGTAGCCAAATAAAACCTCTTTTATAAAAGCCACTCCATTTCTGGTGTTTTGAATTCTGGCAGCATTAGCAAACTAGAACAATGGTATTGGAGGAAAACACAATTAATGCAAACTAGAGTCTACAGTTAACAGTAACAATGTAATATGCCTCCACTAATTGTAACAAAGGCAATATACCAAAGCTAAATGTCTGTATGAGGGAGATATAAGGGATGGGTATGGGATTCTTATTGTTGCTGTTGTCCTGAACTTTTAATATATTTTATTTTATTTTATTTTCATATTTTCTTTTGTTTTTTTATTCATCATTTTTTTCTATTATCTTTTCTTTTGTCATTTCTCTCCTCTTCCTTTTTTTGTGGAAGAAATGGGAATATAAACATATAGATTGTGGTGATGAATGCAAAACTACATGATTACACTAGGAACCACTCATTGTTTAGGTAGTATTGGACATTTATAAAATAAACAGAGGGGTACAAGAGCTGGAGAAGAAAATGTGGAGAGAAGGATGTACCTAATTACTGCTGGTGGAGAAGTAGAATGGTGCAGCACATGTAGAGGCAGTGTGGTTGTTCAAAAGGAAGCTAAGTATGGGGTCACCATATAGTCCTGCACACACTGTTATTGGGTACATACTTGGCAGAACCAAAAACAGGGACATGAATGGACATTTGCACACTTGTGTTTATGGTGGCAGTATTCAGGATTTGCAATGGATGGAGGTGGTCTAAGGGTACATTGATGAATGGAATCGTGAACTGTGGTGCATGCATACAATGGAATATTGATTGTCTGCAAGAAGAAATGAAGTTGTTAGACATGCAGTTAGATGAATGGACCTTGAGGTCAGTATGTTGCATGAAATAAGTGAGAAAAGAAAGACAGACATTATAACACTGCACTAATATGGACTAACTATAATGTGCAAACTCAGAATTGAATCTGAGGGCATAGATTATCAGGGGAAGGCTTACTGTAATGGTTTCTGATTGTAAGCTCTTACAGCAGTTAACACTCTTACTGAGTTGTAATGGTTATTTCTAGATTCTGAGATGCTGACCTCTTGTGTATAACCTGGTCAGCCCCTGGAACTTCAGTTAACTGTGTGACACCTGAAATTCAGAGCTCGACCTCTGTACACAAGAATGTCAACATTACCCCATACAGCAAATGTTACAGGGCTGAAAAAGAGATCAGACTTCAAGTATAGATATGAAATGGACTTGGTTAGCACTAAGGCAAATCAGACTAAAGGGTAGAAGATGATATTGACTGTATTTTAAAACTTCAACTTCTTTGTGAGACCAAAAATAGAGATTTTTATTTAGTGGCAAATATTTTCTGTAGCATGCTATATAAGTTAACTTGTATGATCAATTTATTCAAATCCCATAATTACATGGAACCTTGATTAGGATGTGAGAGTTGTTTTGTTTATACAGGTTACTGTGAAGACTGAATACATACCAGAGTAATTTTGGCAGAGGATTAAAGAAGTATTTTGAAAAGTCCCATTGAGGTACTGGTGAAAAATTGGGAAATTTTTAAACTTCCCCACCTGGGGAATTGATATTCTCACAAGCATTGGGGACTACCAGTTTGGTGAGCCAAGCCCTCAATCTTGGGTATTGCCCTTATGAACCCTGTTGCTGTGAAGTACAGGCTAAGCACACTTATAATTTTGCCTGACTTACCCCTAGAGAACTTCTTTTGTTGCTCAGATGTGACCTCTCCCTCTAAACCAACTTGGCAGATGGACTCACTGCCTTCAACCCCTATGCTGGGTGTGACTCTTAGGGGTAAACTCTCCCTGAAAACATGGGACATGACTTCTGGGAATGAGTCTGGACCTGGTGTCATGGGATTGAAAAAGACTTCTTGACCAAAATGGCAAAAAAGATACGAAATAAAATCAAGTTTCAGGGGTCATACTGGAGGTTATAATTAAGCATCATATAAATATCTTTTTTTTAGCTTTTATTGTATTAGAATGGCTAGAAGGAAACACCTGACACTGTTGAACTGCAACCCAGTAACCTTGTCTCTTGTGATGATATAACTATATAGGTTATACGGTGTGACCGTGTGATTCTAGAAAATATTGTGACTCATTCCCTTTATTCAGTGTATGGATAGATGAGAAGAATAATGGGGACAAAATAAATGAATAATAGGGGGATAGTTTGTTTTGGGTGTTCTTTTTATTTTTATTTTTATTCATTTTATCATATTTTTTATTGTAGAATATAACATATACACACAGAAGTGATAACTTTCCAAGTGCAATTTAACAAGTAATTAGAGAGCAAATTTAAAAGAAAATTATAGGTTACAGTTCCACATTCTCAGTTATTTCCTTAATGTGAAATATCCCATATATACAAAAAGATAATATCTTTCAAAGTAGGATTTAACATATAGGAAACTTCCAAAGTTATGAGTTATAGTACCATAGAGTAATAAAATATTCAAAAATTGATTTTGGTGATGAATGCACAACTATGTGATGATACTGTGAACAATTGACTGTACACTTTGGATGTTTGTATGGTATGTGACTATGTCTCAATAAACTTGCAAGAGAGAAAAAGGAAATAAAGAAAAAAGGAAAATAAATTCATGTAACTATACAACACAAAACTGAACATTAAGTTAAGTCAAGGACTTTAATTAAAGCCACAATTATAAAGTGTGCTTTTCATCAGTTGTAAGAAATGTTCTACAGAATGCAAGGTTGATGGTGAAAATGTGTATGGGAATCTGGAGTTTATGCATGATTGTTCTGCATACCAACAGTTTCTATAATAAAGAAGGAAAATTTTATAGACTAAACCAGGAAACTTTTCTCCAGCCCTCTCTGTCAGAACCATGGTGAATATAATTAACAGCACTGACCTGTACAACTGAGTGTCGATATAAGGAGAAATCTTGGATTGTATATATGCTAAAAAATATTAAATCCATGGAACTGCACTACACAGTTGGAATAGACAGGGCTCTCTAGGGGAAACATAATCAACAGGAGATGTTGATAAATATGAGATTTTGTAACAGTGTCTCATGAATCTGTGGGAATGCATGAGTCCAAATTCCATAGGGCAGGACAACAACTCTCATGTAGGTCTTTGATGAACTCCCCAGGAGAGGCTGGCTGCCTGAAGAAGAGAAATTCCAGAGGGTAGGCTTTGAGCTGACACTTCAATGAGGATCTTCAATAAATTCCCCTGGAGAGAGCAGCTGGCTGAAGAAGAAAGTGAAAGTTCTGTTTCTTCTCTTAAAAGCCTTCAACTGGTTGGATTAAATCCAGCTGACTGAATTCTCTCATTGTGGAGATACTCCCTCCGGTTGATGTAATGAACCACAGATGCAAGCAATGATTGATGATTTAATAAACCAGCCTTCTGGCTTATTAACCAGCCTCAAATGTCCTTGCAATAAGGTTTGGCCAGTGCTTGCTTGACCAGACACTTGGTCACCATCACTTGGCCAAGGTGACACATGAACTCAACACAACAGTGAACTATAACTTGTCTAATTTATCTGGGAATAACTTCAGTACAATGTTGTGTAACAATGGTGAAATTGGGCATTCTTTCTCTTTTTCCTGATCTTAGAGGATGCTAGATATGGGCTATTCATATCTGTCTTTATCATGTTGAGGAAGTTTCCTTTTATTCTGCTGTTCAAAAAAAATTTATCAAGAAGATGGGGCTGGCAAGCCCCACACTGTCCCTTCCAAGGCGACAAGATGCTGTAGCTCTTGTGCTGGTGCACCTCATCCCCACCCCCAGAGGCACTGGCATTGTCTTGGCCCCCTTGCCCAAGAAACTGCTGCTGATTGCTGGTATCAACGACTGCTACACTTCAGCTAGGACTGCACCCTGGGCAATTTTGCCAAGACCACCTTTGGTTCCACCTCAAAGATCTACAGCTATGTCACTCCCAACTTCTGGAAATAGATGGTTATCATGTCTCCTTAACAAGAGTTCACCAACTATCTCATGAAGACCCATACCAGGGACTCCATGCAGAGGACACAGGCTCCTACTGTGGCTACCATATAAACTCTCAAGAGAAAAATAAACATTCACATTAACTGAAAAGAAGGAGGAGGAGGAGGAGGAAGAGGAGGAGGAGAAGTAGTGCCGGTTTTTGTCAAATGCCTTTTCTACATCAATTGTTTCAAGGTGGTAAATTACATTAATTGATTTTCTTATTTCAAGCCAACATTGCATACCAGGGTAAAATCACACTAGATCATAGTGTATAATTCTTTTCGTATGCTGTTAGTTTCTGTTTGTTTGTATTTTGTTGAGGATTTTTACATCTATATTCATAAGAGGTGTTGGAATGTACTTTTCTTTTCTTGTGGTATCTTTATCTGGCTTTGGTATGAGAATTATGTTGCATAGTATAATGAATTATACTATGTTTCCTCCCCTACAATTTTTGGAAGAATTTGTTCAGAATTAGAGTTAAGTCTTCTTGGAATGTTTGGTAAAACTCTCCTATGAAGCCTTCTTCCATTGGTCTTTCCTTTGATGGAAAGTTTTTTGTTTACAATCTGTTACTGGTAACTTGTTTGCTCAGAAGTTCTATTTCTTCTTGAGTCACTGTAGGTAGTTTGTGTGTTTCTAAGAATTTGTCCATTTCTTCTAGGTTATCTAATTTATTGGCATACAGTATTTCATAGTATCCTCTTATAGTCATTTTTATTTCAGCAGCGTTGGTAATAATGACTCTTTTCTGATTTTCATTATTTTCATTATTCTGATTTTCATTATTTTTATCTTCTCCCTCTTTTATTTTTTTGTCAGCCTAGGTAATATTTTTTCAATTTCATTTTTCTTTTCAAAGAAAATTAGACAATCTTTTCAAAGAGCCAACTTTTGGATTTGTTGATTCTCTCCATTGTTTTTCCTTTGTTTTACTTATTACTCTCCTTCTGCTCTTTCTTTTCAGTTTCATTTGCTCTTTTTTTTTTTAATTCCTCCAGTTTTGAGATTATGTCTCTAATTTCACATCTTTCTTCTTTTTTAATGTAAGCATTTAGAGTTATAAATTTTCCTCTCAACACTGCCTTTGCTGCATCCCATAGGTTTTGGTATGTTGTACTTTCATTTTCACTGCCCGCAAAATATTTCCCAATTTCTCTTGTGATTTACTCTTTCACATCTTGTTTGTTAGAGCATGCTATTTAATTTCCACATATTTGTGATTTTTCCAGTTCTCCCTCTGTTATTAGTTTCTAGCTTCATTCTGTCATGTTTGGAGAACATATAATTTATGACTTCAATATTTTTGAATTTATTGAGTTGTTTTGTGGCTTAACATATGATCTATCATGGAGAATGATCCACATGCACTCAAGAAGAAAGTGTATTCTACTTTTGTTGGGTGCAATGTTTTCTATGTATGTCTGTTAGGTTTTGTTGGTTTACAGTATTGTTCAACTTGTGTATTTCCTTATTGATTTTCTAGCTGGATGTTCTAACCATTAATGAAAGTGGTGTAGTATATTCTCCTACTATTAATGTAGAACTATCAGTTTCTCCCTTCAAATCTGTCAGTATTTGGTTCAAACATTTTGGGACTACACCTTCTTGTTGAATTGTCCCCTTTATCAGTATATAATGACTGCCTTTTTTGCTCATTACTGTTTCTGACTTAAAGTCGATCTTATTTGATGTTAGTGTAGCTACACCAGCTGTGTTCTGGTTACTACTTCCATGCTATATTTTCCATCCTTTCACTTTCAATCTACTAATATTTTTGAATTTCAAGTAGTCTATTACAGTGGGTATACAATGTGGTTATGCTTTTTTATAATCCTTTCTGCCAATCTCTGCATTTTGACTAGAACATTAATGCACTTAGATTTACAGTCCCTACTAATAGTGGGGGACTTCATTCTGACATTTTCTGTTTATCCTTTGTATGTCTTACACTTTTTCACCTTTCAGTTTTTCTGTTAATGCCTATGTTTATATTTATTTGATTTTTGATGTTGTACCATATCAAACATCTCCTTTCTATATAAATATATTTTATGTCTCTTTCCTTTATGTTACATGGGGTTAAAATTACCATTTTTAGCAATCATATTTGCTCTGATACCAACTTAAATACATGGTACAATTTTCTGATACCTTCCTGTGTTCTACCTCTCTTTCTTTTTTTTGTACCCTATACCACTTATGTCTTTGTACATTGTACTTCCAAAACCATAGATATATCATTATTCCTTATGCAGTTTAATTTTACCCTGCAAAAGTAAGAAGTGGCATTACATACCAAACATTATGCTACAATAATACTGGCATTTATAATCCCAAATGATTACCTTTACTACACTTATTATTTTCTTTATGCTGCTTTGCCCTGTCTAGTGTCCTTTCTTTCAGTCTGAAGAACTCCCTTTAGCTTTGTCTGTAGAGCAGGTCTACTGGTGATGCACTCCCTTAGGTTTTATGTGGGAATGTCTTAATCTCTCTCTAATTTTTGAAAGAAAGTCTCACCAGATATAAAATTCTTGGTTGGCACTGATTTTCTTCCAGAATTTTACTTCAACCCACTGCCCTTTTTTGTCCATATTTTGTGAAGGCAAATCAGCACCCTAATTGTCACTCCCTTGAATGTGACACATTTTTTCTCTTGAAACTTACCAAATTCCCTCTTGATCTTGCATGCAGTAGTTGATCAGTATTTGATAGGATGTGATTTTCTACATGTTTATGCTATCTGGTGTTCTCTCAGCTTCTTAGATGTGAATATTAATGCTTTTTACTAAATTTAGGAAGTTCTCTGTCATTATTACTTTGAGAAGTCCTTCTGTCCCTTTCTCTCCTTCTGAGGCTCTGATAATTTATATATTGGTATGACTGATGGTCTCCAGAGGTGTCTTAGGTTACCTTCACTGTTTATAACTCTTTTCTTTCTGCTTTTCAGCCTGACTAATTTAAAGTATCTTGTTTTCACGTTCACTGATTCTTTCTTGTACCATCTCCAATCTACTCTGAAACCCTCCAGAATTTTTCACTTCAGTTATTGCAGTCATCTCCAGTAGCTCTGTTTGGTTCATTTTAAAATTTTATAGCTCTTTAGTAAGGTTCTGATATTGCACAGTCATTGTTTCTCTGATATTCCTTGTTTCTTTCTCTGTATTTTCCTTCTTGTCCATGAGCATTGTTAAGATTACTATTTGAAGACTCTGTTTGATATGTCCACATTATGGTCTTCATTTGTTGGTGTTTTCTGGATTTGTTTTCTCTTCCTGTGAATGGGCCACAGTTTCCTGTTTGTTTTTTGTAGCCTTTTGTCACATACTGTTTAATTGATATTTTAAAATGTAAGCTAAGATATGGGATTCTTGGTAGTGGTGTTATTTGCTGTCCTTAGTAGTATATTGTATTGTATGACATGTTATTTTTCTTTGTATCATTTTTTCTTATTGCTAAAAAGAAAAAAGAAACAATTTTTCTTGTAGTAATCAGTATGTTCAAATGCTGATTGTGGTGATAAATGTACAACTTTATGATGATACCATGAACAACTGATTGTACACTGTTGATAAATGTATGGTATGTGAGTATAACTCTATAAAATTGTAGGAAAATATATATATATAGGAGTAAAAGTGTTAGAGAAAACATGGTGAGAGGGATGATGCCTCACCAATATGGACTAACTACAATGTGTAAACTCAGAACTGAATCTTAGAACATAGCCTAACGTGGACACAATAATTGTAATAGTCCCTAGATTGTAAGCTCTTACAGCAGTTAACTCTATCCCTGAATTGTAAGGCCTATCTCTAAACTTTAAGATGCTGATCCCCTAGCGTATGTTGTCACAAACGTTGGGACTGGCAGTTTGATGTGCTGAGCCCTCAAGCATGGGTCTTGCCCTTATGAAGCTCATTACCACAAAGGAAAGTCTAAAGTTGTATGTAATGGTGCCTAAGAGTCTCCCCCTGAGTACCTCTTTGTTGCTCAGATGTGGCCCTCTCTCTCTCTAACTGAGCCATCTCAACAGGTGAACTCTCTGCCCTCCCCCCTACGTGGGACCCAACTCCTAGGGTTGTAAATCTCCCTGGCAACGCAGAGTATGACTCCCGGGGATGAATGTGGACCCAGCATCGTGGGACTGAGAGTATCTTCTTGACCAAAAGGGGAATGCAAAATGAGACGAAATAGTTTCAGTGGCTGAGAGATTCCAAGTGGAGTCGAGAGGTCACTCTGGTGGGCATTCTTATGCACTATATAGATAACACCTCTTAGGCTTTAATGTATTGGAATAGCTAGAAGTAAATACCTGAAACTACCAAACTCCAACCCAGCAGTCTGGACTCCTGAAGACAATTATATAATAATGTAGATTACAAGGGGTGACAGTGTGATTGTGAAGACCTTGTGGATCATACCCCCTTTATCTAGTGTATGGATGAGTGGAGGAATGGGGATAAAAACTAAAGGACAAATGGGGTGGGATGGGGGGATGATTTGGGTGTTTTTTTTTCACTTTTATTTTTTATTCTTGTTCTGGTTCTTTCTGATGTAAGGAAAATGTTCAGAGATAGACTGTGGTGATGAATGCATAACTATGTTATCATACTGTGGACAGTGGATTGTATATCATGGATGATTGTATGGTGTGTGAATGTATTTCAATAAAACTGAATTTAATAAAAACAATGTAAGCTAAGAGTTGTATTTCTGAGATGATTATTTCTTGATTTTGTAACCAGCTGATGATAAGACAAAGATTTTCTTGTGCTTCAGCCCTTCTATCTAGAATGCCTCTCCAAGGCACATGCATTGTGCAGGGCTTTCCCTGTCTTCAGGGCCTGTATCTTTTCTTTACCTTTGCTTATTAGTTGTTTGGAGTTCCCCTATGTCCAGAAGTTTGATTGTCCCCTCTGTTTACCAGGAGACAGGCATCCCTCTTCTGCCTGTTTGGAACCAGCAGCTTTGCCCAAGGTTTTCTGTCACTGTAGTTTCTTACTCTCCTTTCATTGTCTGAAGCTGTTATTGATGCAGGGCAAATACTGGGAGGAATGGCAGACAGGAAAGCACATTCCAAAGTCCACGTTTACCAGCTGAAACTCGTCCAGGAACCCATGAAGGGGAAAGAGACCGTCTCAAAAGTCCCATGGGAAGGTTATTGAGAAGAGTTCCAAGAGCTTCTTCCATGGCTCATCAAGGCAAGCTTTGTTGTCCTGTCTGGCAAATGCACCCCTTCAACTAAGCATTCTCCTATCCTTGAGGAAGCAGATTGTCTTTAAGTCCCCTCCACTGAGGCATTTACCCAAGGGTTGAAGCAATGGCCAGCCTCAGGCCAGGCTCCCAGGCATCTGAGGTTGCTGATCGAAACCACGGTCAGTGACATTGTGCAAACTCTTGATCCTTGGGAAGAGGGTTTTTCTGCCCCTTTCTGTCTCCAGGGACATAGACAGTGGCTAGTCCCCTCTCTGTCCTGCCATGAAAATGCAGGAGGAGACACAGAGCCCACCATGTAGAGAGGGCATTTTACTGTTCCTTACTGTAATATTTCAGTCTCTTTATCTCACTCTTCCCTGGATTCTCATTATTGGTGTTCTTCTGCCCACTGGAGTTTCCTAATAGTTGTTTCAGACATTTCCTTCCTGTTTAATAGCATATTTAATAGTCTGATAGAGGCAAAATTATTTTGGCCTCTATGAATTAGGGAAATAGAGTCTCCAATTAATAGTTTAAAAGAGATAAAATTAACATGCTTTAAAAATAAATCAGTGAATTGGGGGCAGAAAGCAAAGATAGCACAAAATTGACTGCAAAAGATGCATGAAAACACACTGGGGTGAAAGAGCTGTTCTCTATTTTGATTGAGGTGTAGTTATATGGGTGTGTTTAATCATCACAATAATAATCTTGTATTTTAATACTGAATACAAACCCATGAAATTGGATTAAAAGCTCATACTAAAATGGAAAGAAAGTGAAGAATATGCATGTCTGATCAAAACATATGTTTTCTGCATGCAGGTATACAATTTTAATTAAAAATCCAGCAAAGAATAACTCTAAATTCTATCTATAGAGTTAAAAAATTCAAAAACATAAGTGCTAAAGGAGCTCTTAAAGGAAATCTAAGCAATTACTTTCATTGCTTAAATATAGGAAAAGTAATAATATTTATAAAAGAACAAAAAATACTCTAGGGATATACCTACATTGCTATGTGTTACTTTAATAAGATGTATAGTTAGTAGAATGCAAAGTTAAGACAGAATAGCCTTAGCTGAATTGGCTTAAAGGTTAGTGAGTTCTTCTACACTAAAATGCTGATTCTTTGAAGGCAAATATTGAGGGAATTATGCAAGAGATTGGCCATCATTGCCAGGCTGCTCTTGCTCTTACAAGTTGAGCCTCCAATTGCCCAATTCAATCCTCTGCACCTAATTTATGGAAAGCATTTGCCATGAACCACAGAACCATGTTTAATTGCCCCTGAAAACTTTCTCTCAGAGTCTGCCTCCCCAGGGTCCCTAGAACAAATGTATGCCCCTGGCCTTGTAAAAACAGAGGTTTACTTGAAGTTCAGTTAAATCCCAGCCCAGAGACATAATGAAGAGAGTGCTAGAGATTCACTTCACAGGGAAAGCTGTCAGTGGTCCCTGCAGCTCCTGCCATGGACTCACTGCTTTCCAGAATGCCCAGTGAGGTCACTGGAGTGTGCAGAGGTGAGTGAAGCACTGTCACCCCATGCTCTGGATCATAGGCTGAATACGGATCTCATAGAATACTTATCTGTCAGTAAGCATGGTATTTCTCACAGTTCTAGGAACTCAATATGGAAGCTTATGAAATTTTGTAATTGCAAAGTATTCTAGAAAAATTAAAAAAAAAACCAAATAACCAAATTTGATTATCATAGAACACGTTTGGTTTCATGATCTATTATATAAAAAATTTGATGTCAATTTGCTTTCATGGCTGCTGAGTTTATTCATGTCTACTATCTTTATCCTTTCTTCAATACCTTGTTTACTCACTCAACTGCTTCTGCAATAACACAAATTTGAAGAATCTAGGAACCACATCCATGATTAGAGAAGACTTGAAGCTCCTACCATTCAGCTACAGCCTCCAGAGAGAACATTGTGAAATTGTTTCAGACACCATCCTCTTACCCCATATCAACAGAACAACATTCAAGGGTAGAAACAGGAGCTCAGATTTAATGAAAGGAAACTATTAATCCAGTTATATCAGGTCTTTTAGTGCTGTGTCCATGGTGGACTCAATACTTATATAAGGTCATATAAATATTGTTTCCATTTACCCTTAAAATTCAGAAAACTGAGAAAGAATAAATTGGGGCAAGAATATGTGATACAAGTGATGTAGACTGGATAATTCTTCCAGCAATATACTCAGTAGGTCTCAAGGCTCACAGTGTTTGGGGCCCAGGGGGGTCTATGTCCACCATGGTGGACCCAAAGGCAGGTGGATCCTGATAGATCCTCAGCTCTTACAGGTGTGCAGTTGCCTTTCTGAGGTCTTGTCCTCACTCACTGCCTTGTGGGGCTTCTGTGAGGCTGCTCCAGACCAGTCATGAAAACACTGTCTAATTCCTAGACTCTCCAACGGCCTCTCACAGGGGCTGCCGCCTCAATAACCTATTGTCTCCTCCAAAGCAACATTTTAGAGCTCACACTGTCTTTCAACAGAACTAGGAGTGCAGCAGCATCCTTAATGCATGGAATGAGCCCACAGCTTTGGGTGGTAACAGGACCTCTCTTCCAGGGTCTGGTGTGGGGAGATACATTATATCCATATCAAAGCACATGATCCCACATGATTCCCTGTGGATGTCAGCTCCTGCATTTGAAAGAAAGGGATAAAATATATGTACACCTGGAGCCACCAGATAGAGAAGTATACCAGTATTCTTTGCAAAGTCCAGGTATCTGATTGATTACTGATTTCTTGCTGCATAATTGTTGTATAACTTTTTTCAGAGGCTTTTTTAAAGTAGTTGTAGTTTACAGAAAAATTGCATGGAAAGTACAGAGAGTTCCCTTATATCCTCCACTGAGATCCTGTCCTCCAGGTAGAATTTCCCCTCTTATAGTATCTTCTGTTGGTGTCAAACATTTGCTACAATTGATGAACCAATATTGATATATTATTATTAACTAAAGCCTATTGTTTGCATTATGGTTCAATCTTTGTGTTGTAGAGATCTATGTCTTTGTAACTTTTTATTTTGAAATAATTTCAAGCTTACAGGATATATGCAAAAACAATTCAAACCACTTACACAGAATTTCAACATACACCAAAGTCCCTGAACACTGAGAACAACTGATCTTAATGTTTTGCCACCTTTTCTGTGTTATTCTGTCTAACCTATCTATCTATCTATCTATCTATCTATCTATCTATCTATCTAGTATATTCTGAAAATTTGAGAGCCGGTTGCACACATCATACTCCATAAACACATGTACACTTCTTATGAATGAGTATATTCACATATATAATTGGCTTAAGTATAGTTATCAAGTTCACGAAATTAAGGCTTATGTAATGATGCACAGACTATATTCCAATTTTTCTTGTAACCCCCTAATATCCTTTTGAGCATTTTTGCCTCCATTCTTAGATCTCTTCCAGTGTCATTATTGCATTGTGTTTTATTTACCTTTAGTTTCTTTTTCTTTCATTTTTCCAAATTTTGCAGACACATATGCTACATAAATCTTACCATTCAAACTCCTCTAAAGCATTGGGATAAATTGCATTCACAATACCTTGGTATCTTCACTACCATCAATTTCTGTAACTTTCCCTTCACCCTAAACAGAAACCCTACACCCACTCTGTCTTAACTTTCTATTGTCCCTCCCTCCCATCCCTGGTAACTTGCACTCTAATTTTGGTTCTATGAGTTTCATATTCTCTGACATTTTCTTTATCATTAGCATGTGGCTTTTATTTCCCATTCTAAATCTATAAGTATCTCATTTGCTTCAATACCAATTTAACAACTTCAATGACATACATAGAGTATATTCTATATCTCTATATCCCCCACTTTTATGTGGTTCTTTTTCAAATTATTTTTTTCCTTTTTTTTAACCTTTTTTTCCTTTTTAAATCCACTGTATGGAAAAAAAATTAAAAAAAAATAAAAACATACAATAAAAGAACATTTCAAAGAGACTGTAACAAGGGAGTAAGAAAAAGACAACTAACCTAAGATAACTGCTTTACTTCCAACCTGTTCCTACTTTACCCCAAGAGAGTTACATAATATAGCAACTTTTCTGTGAACTTGCTCCTACTATATCCATCAGAAATCAACAGACCATAGTCATTCCTGGGCATCCCCAGAACATTAAATAGCATATCTGTTCTTCTTGGATTACTGTTCCCCCTTCCGTAATTGCTCTCTATTGCTAGTTCCCCTACATTCGACATTATAAACCATTCGTTTTACATTTTTCAAAGTTCACATTAGTGGTAGCATATAATATTTCTCTTTCCGTGCCTGGCTTATTTCACTCAGCATTATGTCTTCAAGGTTCATCCATGTTGTCATATGTTTCACGAGGTCGTTCCTTCTTACTGCCGTGTAGTATTCCATTGTGTGTATATAGCACATTTTATTTATCCACTCATCTGTTGAAGGACATTTGGGTTGTTTCCATCTCTTGGCAATTGTGAATAATGCTGCTATGAACATTGGTGTACAGATATCTGTTCATGTCACTGCTTTCCGAACTTCCGGGTATATACTGAGAAGTGCAATCGCTGGATCGAATGGTAACTCTATTTCTAGTTTTCTAAGGAACTGCCAGACTGACTTCCAGAGAGGCTGAACCATTATACAGTCCCACCAACAATGAATAAGAGTTCCAATTTCTCCACATCCCCTCCAGCATTTGTAGTTTCCTGTTTGTTTAATGGCAGCCACTCTAATAGGTGTTAGATGGTATCTCATTGTGGTCTTAATTTGCATCACTCTAATAGCTAGTGAAGCTGAACATTTTTTCATGTGTTTCTTGGCCATTTGTATTTCCTCTTCAGAGAACTGTCTTTTCATATGTTTTGCCCATTTTATAATTGAGCTGTCTGTACTATTGTCATTGAGTTGTAGAATTTCTTTATATATGCAAGATATCAGTCTTTTGTCAGAAACATGGTTTCCAAAAATTTTTTCCCATTGAGTTGGCTGCCTCTTTACCTTTTTGAGAAATTCCTTTGAGGTGCAGAAACTTCTAAGCTTGAGGAGTTCCCATTTATTTATTTTCTCTTTTGTTGCTTGTGCTTTGGGTGTAAAGTCTAGGAAGTGGCTGCCTAATACAAGGTCTTGAAGATGTTTTCCTGCATTATCTTCTAGGAGTTTTATGGTACTTTCTTTTATATTGAGATCTTTGGTCCATTTTGAGTTAATTTTTGTGTAGGGGGTGAGGTAGGGGTCCTCTTTCATTCTTTTGGATATGGATATCCAACTCTCCCAGCCCCATTTGTTGAAAAGACCATTATGACTCAGTTCAGTGACTTTGGGGGCCTTATCAAAGATCAGTCAGCCATAGATCTGAGGGTGTATCTCCGAATTCTCAATTCGATTCCATTGATCTATATGTCTATCTTTGTGCCAGTACCATGCTGTTTTGGCAACTGTGGCTTTATAATAAGCTTCAAAGTCAGGGAGTGTAAGTCCTCCCACTTCGTTTTTCTTTTTTAGAGTGTCTTTAGCAATTCGAGGCATCTTCCCTTTCCAAATAAATTTGATAACTAGCTTTTCCAAGTCTGCAAAGTAGGTTGTTGGAATTTTGATTGGGATTGCATTGAATCTGTAGATGAGTTTGGGTAGAATTGACATCTTAATGACATTTAGCCTTCCTATCCATGAACATGGAATATTTTTCCATCTTTTAAGGTCCCCTTCTATTTCTTTTAGTAGAGTTACATAGTTTTCTTTGTATAGGTCTTTTATGTCTTCGGTTAAGTTTATTCCTAGGTACTTGATTTTTTTAGTTGCTATTGAAAACGGTATCTTTTTCTTGAGTGTCTCTTCAGTTTGTTCATTTCTAGCATATAGAAACATTACTGACTTATGTGCATTAATCTTGTTTCCCACTACTTTGCTAAATTTGTTTATTAGCTCTAGTAGCTGTATTGTCGATTTCTCAGGGTTTTCCAGATATAAGATCATATCATCTGCAAACAATGACAATTTTACTTCTTCTTTTCCAATTTGGATGCCTTTTATTTCTTTGTCTTGCCGAATTGCCCTGGCTAGCACTTCCAGCACAATGTTGAATAACAGTGGTGACAGCGGGCATCCTTGTCTTGTTCCTGATCTTAGAGGGAAGGCTTTCAGTCTCTCACCATTGAGTACTATGCTGGCTGTGGGTTTTTCATATCTGCTCTTTATCATGTTGAGGAAGTTTCCTTCAATTCCTACCTTTTGAAGTGTTTTTATCAAAAACGGATGTTGGATTTTGTCAAATGCTTTTTCAGCATCTATTGAGATGATCATTTCATTTTTCCCTTTTGTATTTTTAATGTGTTGTAATACATTGATTGATTTTCTTATGTTGAACCATCCTTGCATGCCTGGAATGAACCCCACTTGGTCATGGTGCATGATTTTTTTAATGTGTCTTTGGATTTGATTTGCAAGTATTTTGTTGAGGATTTTTGCATCTATATTCATTAGGGAGATTGGCTGGTAGTTTTCCTTTTTTGTAGCATCTTTGCCTAGTTTTGGTATTAGATTGATGTTAGCTTCATAAAATGAGTTAGGTAGTGTTCCATTTTCTTCAATGTTTTGAAAGAGTTTGAGTAAGATTGGTGTCAGTTCTTTCTGGAAAGTTTGGTAGAATTCCCCGTGAAGCCATCTGGCCCTGGGCATTTATTTGTGGGAAGATTTTTGATGACTGATTGGATCTCTTTGCTTGTGATGGGTTGGTTGAGGTCTTCTGTTTCTTCTCTGGTCATTCTAGGTTGTTCATATGTTTCCAGGAAATTGTCCACTTCCTCTACATTATCCAGTTTGTTGCCATACAGTTGTTCATAGTATCCTCTTATAATTTTTTAAATTTCTTCAGGATCTGCAGTTATGTCACCTTTTACATTCATTATTTTGTTTATATGGGTCTTCTCTCTTTTTGATTTTGTCAGTCTAGCTAGGGGCTTGTCAATCTTGTTGATCTTCTCAAAGAACCAACTTTTGGTGATAGTTATCCTCTCTATTGTTTTTTTGTTCTCTATGTCATTTATTTCTGCTTTAATCCTTGTTATTTCTTTTCTTGTACTTGGTTTAGGATTGGTTTGCTGTTCATTTTCTAGCTTCTTCAGTTGATCCATTAGTTCTTAGATTTTGGCTCTTTCTTCCTTTTTAATATATGCATTTAGTGCTATAAATTTCCCCCTCAGCACTGCTTTTGCTGCATCCCATAGGTTTTGGTATGTTGTGTTCTCATTTTCATTTGTCTCTACATATTTAGCAATTTCTCTTGCTATTTCTTCTTTAACCCACTGATTGTTTAGGAGTGTGTTGCTTAACCTGCAGGTATTTGTGAATTTTCTAAGTCTCTGATGGTTACTGACTTCTAATTGTATTCCATTGTGGTCAGAGAATGTGCTTTGAATAATTTCAATCTTTTTAAATTTATTGAGGCTTGTTTTATGTCCCAGCATATGATCTATTCTGGAGAAAGTTCCATGAGCACTAGAAAAGTATGTGTATCCTGGTGATTTCGGATGTAATGTTCTGTATGTGTCTGTTAAATCTAATTCATTTATCAGATTGTTTAGGTTTTCAATTTCCTTATTGGTCCTCTGTCTGGTTGATCTATCTATAGGAGAGAGTGATGTGTTGAAGTCTCCCACAATTATTGTGGAAACATCAATTGCTTCCTTTAGTTTTGCCAGTGTTTCTCTCATGTATTTTGTGGCACCTTGATTGCGTGCATAGACATTTATGATTGTTATTTCTTCTTGTTGAATTGCCCCTTTTATTAGTATGCAGTGTCCTTCTTTGTCTCTCAAAACATCCCTGCATTTAAAGTCTATTTTATCTGAGATTAATATTGCTACACCTGCTTTCTTTTGGCTGTAGCTTGCATGCAATATTTTTTTCCATCCTTTCACTTTCAATTTCTTTGTGCCCCTGTGTCTAAGATGAGTCTCTTTTATGCAACATATTGATGGTTCATTTTTTTTTTGATCCATTCTGCGAATCTATATCTCTTAATTGGGGAGTTTAATCCATTTACATTCAACGTTATAACCATGAAGGCATTTCTTGAATCAGCCATCCTATCCTTTGGTTTATGTTTGTCATATATATTTTTCCCCTCTCTCTATTAATATCCTTTATTGTACCCATACTGAATCTCTTTAGTACTGAACCTTTCTCCAAGTCTCTCTGTCCTTTCTTTGTTTCTCTGTCTATAGGGCTGCCTTGAGTATCTCCAGTAGGGCAGGTCTCTTGTTAGCAAATTCTCTCAGCATTTGTTTGTCTGTGAAAAATTTAAGCTCTCCCTCAAATTTGAAGGAGAGCTTTGCTGGATAAAGTATTCTTGGTTGGAAATTTTTCTCACTCAGAATTTTAAATATATTGTGCCACTGCCTTCTCGCCTCCATGGTGGCTGCTGAGTAGTCACTACTTAGTTTTATGCTGTTTCCTTTGTATGTGGTGAATTGCTTTTCTCTTGCTGCTTTCAGAACTTGCTCCTTCTCTTCCATGTTTGGCAGTGTGATCAGAATATGTCTTGGAGTGGATTTATTTGGATTTATTCTATTTGGAGTTCACTGGGCATTTATGATTTGTGTATTTATGTTGTTTAGAAGATTTGGGAAGTTTTCCCCAACAATTTCTTTGAATACTCTTTCTAGACCTTTACCCTTTTCTTCCCCTTCTGGAACACCAATGAGTCTTATATTAGGACTTTTTATATTATCTATCATATCCCTGAGGTCTGTTTTGATTTTTTCAATTTTTCCCCATTCTTTCTTTTATGCTTTCATTTTCCATTCTGTCATCTTCCAGGTCACTGATTCGTTGTTCAACTTCCTCTAGTCTTGTACTATGAGTGTCCAGAATCTTTTTAAATTGGTCAACAATTTCTTTAATTTCCATAAGATCATCTATTTTTTTATTTAGTCTTGCAATGTCTTCTTTATGCTCTTCTGTGGTCTTCTTGATATCCTTTGTATTCTGTACCATGGTCTCATTGTTCATCTTTAGTTCTTTGAGTAGCTGCTCTAGGTGCTGTGTCTCTTCTGGTCTTTTGATTTGGGTGCTTGGGCTTGGGTTATCCATATCATCTGGTTTTTTCTTATGCTTTATAATTTTCTGTTGTTTTTGGCCTCATGGCATTTGCTGAACTTGATAGGGTTCTTTTAGGATGTGTAGACCAATTGAAGTCCTTATCTCTAATTTATCAGATCTACAGCTTCCTGGAGTACACTTTCTGTAACTAACCAGCAGGTGGCATCCACGAGCCACCTGTTCTCCACAAGCCAGTTCTCCCCTGCTGTGCCTTTGTGGTGAGTGGGGGAGTGAGTCTTGTGGGGTCCAATTGGTGTACCAAGCTTGCGTGTGTAGTTGGTGTTGCCCAACCTGTATATGGGGCGTGTTTCTGGGCAGTCAGGGAGGGGGGGTGGCTCTAACAATCAAATCTCCCTGGTGATCCTGGAGTTTTAAAGCTGCTGCAATAGTCTAATCCTTCAGTTCAGTCCTGCCACAGGTTGTCTCTGCCACTGACCCACAAGTCCTTGGTCTTGGTGTCTGGCTCCTGAGACTTGAAAGTGGGTCCCTCTTCCAGGCCTTGCACCCCCAGTCCTCTGCTGAGGGATGTCTGTGCTATGTCACAGGTGTGTGCCGTCTCCCCAGGGCGGTTCTGGGCTGCTGGGCTGTGTAGGGAGGCTCCCAGTCTGCTGAAATGATGGCTGAATGGGGCTTTGTTAATTCACGCTGCTCCACCTTCCCAGCTCTGGGACAATCAGCTGAGGTTGCAGGGAAGGCTAATATCCATGCCCAGGTTGTGGAGTGTGCCTGTTATTTGAAGCACTTCCATCACACTGGGTTGTCTGGGGCAGCTCTGGGCTATGGGGCTGGCAATGGGCAGGAGTGTTTCCTGTCCACCAGGATGATGGCTGTGAGCAGACACCCCCCTTTTCTTGGGAAGTTGTGGTGTTTAGTGAATTTTCTCAGCCACTGGATTATTGCCTTTTGTCTCAGAGCTCTCTTAGTTCTGCTTTTGTCTTGACCTGCCCAAATTGCAAGTCTTTGAAGCTTTCTGTATTGGGCTTCTTAGAGTAATTGTTTTAGAAAAAGAAAAAAGGATTTAAAAAAAAGAAAAAAAAAGGTCCTCCTCAAAGATCTAATGGGTTATTGAAATGCTAAGAGACAAAGCAATTAGGGCCATTAAGGAAAGGTCCACAGGGCAGAGAGATCAGCTTTTCTTTGGGATTTGCATATGAGCCTGAGGGCCTGCGCTCTGCCCTTCCCCTTTCTATGTTCACCAGAACTCCAAAAATCCTTTGCTTTTATTTTGGAGTTTTTTGTGCTGTTTTTTTCTATGCCTGCCTCCTCTCTGCTGGGCTGGCTGCTCTCAGATTCTCTGGTGTCTGGTCTCAGTCTATCTATGGTTGGAGTTTGGATCAGTAGAATGATTTTCCCATAAGGGCTGCCACTGCAGTTTTCCCTTCTCCTTCCCGGAGCTGACTGCACCTCCTCCCACAGGACTGAGCCTGGCAGGGAGGGACATGGGTCCCCTGGACACAAAAACTTACAGATTTCACTGATCTCAGCAGTTCCACATTTTCATGAGTGTTGTATGGAGTATGCCCAAAGTCAGATTCCTCTGTGGTGTCCAGTCCACACAGTTCCTGGCTTTCTACCTACTTTCCTGGAGGAGTAACTAAAACATACAGCTCACCAGTCCACCATCTTGCCCCACCTCTCTCTTTTTCAAATTAAATGCTTGTACACTACCAGTCAAAAATCATTGATTTATCATTAGATTTTATGCATTTATAATTAGATCCTGTAGGAAGTAAATAGCAGAGTTAAAAATCAACATACTGTGGTAGTGGTATTTATATTTACTTATGTCATTATCCTTACTGTGATCTTTACTTCTTCTTGTGGCTTCAGTCAATTTTCTATTGTCCTTTGCTTTGAAACTGTAGAAATTCTCTAACATTTATTATAGTCTAATGGTAAAAATCCTCTCAAATTTTCTTGATCTTGGAATGTCTTAATCCCTCCCTCACTTTGAAAGACAGTTTTGCCACACACAGATCCTTGTTTGGCTTTTTTTTTGGTATTTTCCTGTTAATTAATGTTGTTGAGCATTTTTGACGCACTTATGGATCATCCACAAATTGTGCTTTGGGAGGGATCATCCATTTCTTTTGAGTAGTTTGACTATAGTTTTCAGTTGTAGGAGAGTTTTACATATTCTGTATGTGGGTCCTTTGTCACCTATAAGTAGTGTGAAAAATTCATCCCACTATGTAGCTTCTCTATTATTTTTAGTATTGTCTTTTTATGGGAATTGTTATTTTTATGAAGATGGATTTATCAGTATATCTTGTATTATTAATGCTTTTGTGCCCAAATAAGAAATTTTGTCTTAGGGAATTGGTCTACCAGATATTCCCTTATGTTTGTTTTTAGAAACTATAATTTTACCTTTTTTCATCATGCTATAACTAATGAATTATCAATACTTATGAAATATGACATAGAAAAGTTTGTGTTTTTTTCATATGCATATTCTATTTCTCCAACATAATTTGTTGAAAAGGCTTTCTTTTTGTTATTGAATTTTTTGGCACATCATCACAAAAATCACTTGCCTATAAATGGATGGGTCTATGTTTGGATATTTACTCTGTTGCATTGATTTATTTTTCTATCCTTATGCAAAAATGAAATTATTGTGAAATTGTAGCTCTGATCATTGTATTACTGAAACCAGGTACTCTAACTCCTCCAAATTTGCTCTTCTCTTAAAAATGTTTCTGTCTGTTACAGGTCTTTTGTGTTTCCATATCAATTTTAGAATCAGTTTTTCAATTTCAGATTAAAAAATGTTTGCTAGGATTATCACTGAAATTGTGTTAAATCTACAGAGCATTTAAAAGAGGATTGAGAATTGATCTGAAGATGGCGGAGTGGTGAGGAGCAGAATTTCGTCTCTCCCCTAGAGCAGCTGGCAATTACCCAAGAACTATATGAAACAGTGTTTTGGGGGTCTCCAGTAACCAGTCACACATTGGACACAAGTTTGGAATTGGAGGAAAAGCTGAGATCACAGCGAACATTGTAAGTTCCCCGGACCAGGGGTCTGGCTCCCCTCCCCACCCAGACCTCACAGACTGTCTTGCTGCCAGCTCCCTGAAAGGGTGGGGAAAAAAAAACAAAAAACAGCAATCTGCTGAGGGCAGGAAGGGAGGCTCAACCCAGCCTCAACTGCAGAATTAATTAACAAATTAGTTAACTAACTTTGGAAGTTGGGGTGCTAAAGAAGGGCTGGGCTCTGAGAAGTGGGGGCACGTAAAAGCTGGCACCCATTCCCAGACTCCAAAAAAGCCATTTTTTCCCCTACATTTTGTCCCTTCTGGCTTCTCACTGATCCCTTATCTTTTTGAATTTCAATAGCCCCTGGCAGGGGTGGAACTGAAGTGGTTGGAGAGTAATTATCAGACAATAGCCCAAAGCATTTCTTTAAATGCTCTATTCTGACACTGACAAAACTTCCAGGCTGGGGAAAGACTTTTAAAACAGACTCTTTTTTTTTTCCTTTTTTCTTTTTCTTGATTTATTTTCTATTTTTTTTTTTTAATCTAAAAGTAATATATGTGGTTATTTTCTATTGGAAAGCCCAGGTTGAGGGACTAGGCTGGGCTTCGGGGAGAAAGAGTACCCACAGTGACTTTGAGTTCTGTATTCACTACTGAAGGCCTCCACCCCCGTCTTTAATTGGCAACTCAGGCTGACCAAGGAATTTACCTGGAGAGGCCCCAAAGAGGAGAGGGGAGAAGGCAATAGTGCCCCTGAGAGACAACTGGAGTTCTGAGGATTGGGAGAGTGGAGGGAAGTCCAGCTCAACTGGCAGTCCTCCTTCTGGGAATTCAGGCCCCAGGGACTGGAATTCAGATTCCAGCTTCAGTCAGCCATGCCCCTGACAGGATCAGAGTCACCAGGAGAACTATAGCCTCCACACATCCTTACACTGGTGGGGGAGCGGCGGGCTGGCCAGCGCCACCTGCTGGACAGGAGAGGAAAAGTACCAATTCTAAAGGCCTCATAAGAGGGTCTCATTCTCAGGAAAACTCCATACCCTCCCAATGAGTCCTGGACCTCACTAGACTGGGAAAATCTGACTAGGGTCGACCATATCTGAGGAGACCCACTCACAAAAAGGTTACATAGAGGCAGAGCAAGAAACAGAAAAAACAAGAGGGGAAAAATTCTGATCAACTAAATAGAACCTAAGTTAGAGGTCTAGAATAAGTTGAACTGAATAACAGAGGTCAGAGAACAAAGCCAACCAACAAGGAAACCACTAGGTAAAAGACAGAAAACAAGCTCCAAAATAAACTAATCAAGAAAATCAGATGCCTAGACAACTTAAGATAACAAGCCTTACCAGGAAACATGAAAACATGGATCAGCCAAAGGAACAAACTAATAGCTCAGCTGAGACACAGGAGTGAAGGCAAATAATGCTAAATAAATTTGATGAAATGAAGGAAGATATAGCAAAAGAGCTGAAGGATATAAAGAAGACACTGGCTGACCATAAAGAAGAATTCATAAACTTAAAAAAACAAATGGCAGAACTCATGGGAATGAAGGCCACAATGGAGGAGATGAAAAACACAATGGAGGGACACAACAGTAGATTTGAACAGGCAGAAGAAAGGATCAGTGAACTGGAAGACAGGTCATTCGAATTCATACACACAGAAGAACAGATGGTGAAAAAAATGGAAAAATATGAGTAGGGTCTTAGGGAGCTGAGTGACAACATGAAACGCACAAATATACGTGTTATGGGTATCCCAGAAGGAGAAGAGAGGGGAAAAGAGACAGAAAGAGTAATAGAAGACATATTCACTGAAAATTTCCCAACTCTTATAAAAGACAGAAAATTAGAGATTCAAGAAGTACAACGTACCCCAAATAGAATAGATCCCAATAGACCTACTCCAAGACACTTACTGGTCAGATTGTCCAATGTCAAAGACAAAGAGAGGATTGTGAAAGCAGCAAGAGAAAAGCAATCCATCACATACAAGGGAAGGTCAATAAGACTATGTACAGATTTCTCTGCAGAAACCATGGAGGCAAGAATACAGTGGCATGATATATTTAAGATACTGAAAGAGAAAAACTGCCAACCAAGAATTCTATATCCAGCAAAACTTTCCTTCAAAAATGAGGGAGAGATGAAAATGTTTTCAGACAGACAGACACTGAGAGAGTTTGTGAATAAGAGACCAGCACTACAAGAAATACTAAAGGGAGTGCTACAGGCTGATAGGAAAAGACAGGAGAGAGAGAGTTGGAGAAGAGTGCAGAAATGAAGATTATCAGGAAAGGTAAAAGGAGAGGAAAAAATAAGATATGACATATAAATTCCAAAAAACAAACTGGTAGTAGAAAGTACTGCCCTTACAGTAATAATACTAAACATAAATGGATTAAACTCCCCAATAAAAAGACACAGACTGGCAGAATGGATTAAAAAACAGGACCCATCTATATGCTGTCTACAAGAAACTCACTTTAGACACAAGGACAAACATAGAATGAAAGTGAAAGGTTGGAAAAAGATATTTCATGCAAAAACAACCAGAAAAAAGCAGGAGTAGCTGTATTAGTATCAGACAAGTTAGACTTCAAAAGTGAAACAATTAAAAGAGACAAAGAAGGACACTATATATTAATAAAAGGGTCAATTCATCAAGAAAACATAACAGTCATAATTATTTATGCACCAAATCAGAATGCCCAAAAATTCATGAGGCAAACACTGCGATCACTGAAAGGAGAAATAGATACCTGTACAATGATATTTGGAGACATCAATACACCACTTTCATCAATGGATAGAACATCTAGACAGAGGATCACTTAAGAAACAGAGATGATGAATTGTATGATTAATGAACTAGACTTTACAGACATTTATAGAACACTACATCCAACAACAGCAGGATACACTTTTTTCTCAAGTGCTCATGGAACATTCTCTAGGATAGACCACATGTTGGGTCACAAAGCAAGTCTCAACAAATTTAAAAATATTGATATTATACAAAACACTTTCTCAGATCACAATGGAATGAAGTTGGAAATAAATAAAAGGCACAAGGTCATAAAATTCACAAACATATGGAGGCTAAACAACACCCTCTTAGAAAACCAGTGGGTAAAGGAAGAAATTACAAGAGAAATTAGTAAATACCTCGAGGCAGATGACAATGAAAACACAACTTATCAAAACTTATGGGATGCAGCAAAGGTAGTGATGAGAGGGAAATTTATTGCCCTAGATGCCTATATTAAAAGAGAAGAGAGAGCAAAAATTGAAGAGTTAACTGCTCACCTGGAGGAATTAGAGAAAGAACAGCAAACTAACCCCAAAGCAAGCAGAAGGGAAGAAATAACAAAGATTATAGCAGAAGTAAATGCAATTGAGAACAGGAAAACAATAGAGAGAATCAACAAAACCAGAAGTTGGTTCTTTGAGAAAATCAATAAAATTGATGGATCACTGGCTAGGCTAACAAAAAAAAAAAAAAAAAGAGAGAGCAGATGCAAATAAATGCACTCAGAAATGGGAAAGGAAATATAACTACCAACCCTGCAGAAATTAAGGAGATAATGAGAAGATACTATGAGCAACTATATGCTAATAAACTAGACAACTTAGATGAAATGGACAACTTCCTAGAAAAGCATAAACAACCAACATTAACTCAAGAAGAAATAGATGACATCAACAAACCAATCACAAGTACAGAGATTGAGTCAGTCATCAAAAAGCTCCCAAAAAGGAAAAGCCCAGGACCAGATGCTTTCACATGTGAATTCTACCAAGCATGCAAGAACGAATTAGTACCAATCCTGCTCAATCTCTTCAAAAAAAATGAAGAAGAGGGAAAGCTACCTAACTCTTTCTATGAAGCCATCATCACCCTAATACCAAAACCAGGCAAAGATACTACTAAAAAAGAAAATTATAGACCAATTTCTTTAATGAATATAGATGCAAAAATCCTCAACAAAATATCATAAATCGAATCCAGCAGCAAATTAAAAGAATTATACACCATGACCAGGTAGGATTTATTCCAGGTATGCAAGGCTGATTCAACACAAGAAAATCAATTAATGTAATACATCACATCAATAAATCAAAGTAGAGGAACCACATGATCATCTCCATTGATGCAGAAAAGGCGTTTGACAAAATTCAAGATCCTTTCCTGATGAAAACACTTCAAAGTATAGGAATAGAAGGGAACTTTTTCAATATGATAAAGGCAATATATGAAAAACCCACAGCTAACATCACACTCAATGGGTAGAGACTGAAAGCTTTTCCTCTAAGATTAGGAACAAGACAGGGATACCCACTATCACCATTGTTATTCAACATTGTGCTGGAAGTTCTAGCTAGAGCAATTAGGCAAGAAAAAGAAATAAAAGGCATCCAAATTGGAGAGGAAGAAGTAAAACTTTCACTATTTGCAGATGACATGATTCTATATGTAGAAAATCCAGAAAAATCTACAGCAAAGCTACAAGAACTAGTCAATGAATACAGCAAAGTAGCAGGCTACAAGATCAACACGCAAAAATCTGTAGTGTTCCTATACACAAGTAATGTGCAACAAGAGGAGGAAATCAAGAAAAAAATCCCATTTACAATAGCAACCAAAAGAATCAAGTATTTAGGAATAAACTTAACCAAGGACACAAAAGACCTTTACATAGAAAACTATAAGAAACTGCTAAAAGAAATTGAACAAGACCTGAAAAAATGGAAGAACATACCATGTTCATGGATTGGAAGACTAAATATAGTTAACATGGCAAGTTTACCTAAACTGATTTACAGATTCAATGCAATACCAATTCAAATCCCAACAACTTAATTTACAGAAATAGAAAAATCAATAACTAAATTTATTTGGAAGGGTAAGGTGCCCCAAATAGCCAAAAATGTCTTGAGAAAGACAAATGAAGTGGGAGGTCTCACACTACCTGACTTTGAAGCATATTACAAAGCTACAGTGCTCAAAACAGCATGGTACTGGCATAAGGACAGATATACTGATCAATGGAATCGAATTGAGTGTTCAGAAGTAGACCCTTACATCTATGGACAACTGATCTTTGATAAGGCAGTGAAGCCGAAGCAACTGGGAAAGAGCAGCCTGTTCAATAAATGGTGTTTGGAGAACTGGATATCCATTTCCAAAAGAATGAAAGAGGATGTCCATCTCACACCTTATACCAAAATTAACTCAAAGTGGATCAAAGACCTAAACATTAGCACCAAGACCATAAAACTCTTAGAAGAAAATGTAGGGCAATATCTTAAAGATCTTGTGAAAGGAGGTGGTTTCTTAGACCTCACACCCAAGGCACGAGCAACCAAACAACAAATAGACAAATGGGATCTCCTCAAAATTAAACACTTTTGTACATCAAAGGACTTTGTCAGAAAAGTAAAAAGGCAACCTACACAATGGGAGATGATATTTGGAAACCACATATCAGATAAGTGTTTAATATCTCAAATATATAAAGGAATCCTGCATCTCAATAACAGAAAGACAAACAATCCAATTAAAAAATGGGCAAAAGACATGAACAGACATTTTTCTGAAGAGGAAATACAAATGGCTCAAAAGCATATGAAAAAATGCTCAACTTCACTGGCTATTAAGGAAATGCAAACCAAAACCACAATGAGATATCATCTCACACCTAACCGAATGGCCATAATCCAAAAAACAGTAAATGACAAGTGCTGGAGAGGATGTGGAGAAAGAGGCACACTTATTCATTGTTGGTGGGAATGTAGAATGCTGCACCCACTCTGGAAGACAGTATGGAGGTTCCTCAGTAAGCTAAATATAGATTTGCTATATGACCCAGCTATTCCATTGCTGGGTATATACTCAGAGCAACTGAAACTTAAGACACAGACAGACATTTGTAAACCAATGTTTATTGCAGCATTATTCACAATTGCCAAGAGATGGAAACAGCCCAAATGTCCATCAAAGGATGAGTGGATAAACAAACTGTGGTATATACACATGACGGAATGTTATGCAGCTATAAGACAGAACAAAGACATGGATCATGTAGTAAGGTGGATGAACCTTGAGGACATTATGTTGAGTGAAGTTAGCCAGAAACAAAAGGACAGATTCTGTATGGTCTCACTAATATGAACAGACATTAATGAACAGACTTTGAGAGTTAAAAGCTGACAACACAGGCGACCAGGAGATAGAAAGAGGGCAGAGATCAGCCATTTGATGCTGAAGGACTACAGAATGTTTAGGAGTGATTGCATAGATCCCGAAATAGATAGCATAATGTTGTGTGATGGTAGCATGGTATTGTAAGTACACTGAACAAAGATATCTGTGAGTAAAGCTGAAAGAGGTGGGATAGGAGAATGTATGACACCAGAGGTAAAGATAGATGATAAAGACTGGGACTCTATAACGTGGCAAAAACTGGAGTGGCCAATGACTGTTACTAAATATACAAATATAAAAATGTTTTTGCATGTGGGAAAGCAAATGAATGTCAACCATGTAGAAATTTGAAAAAGGGATGGTATTCAGGAAAAAACATAATCAAAGCAATCTGGAGTCTATGGTCAACAGTAACATTGTAATATACCTCCATTAAATGTAACAAAGGCAATATGCCAATGCTAAATGTATATCAGAGGGGGATATACGGGCGTAATATGGGATTCTTGGTAGTGGTGTTATTTGCTGTCCTTAGTAGTATATTGTATTGTATGACATGTTATTTTTCTTTTTATCAATTTTTCTTATTGCTAAAAAAAAATTTTTTCTTGTAGTAATCAGTATGTTCAAGTGCTGATTGTGGTGATAAATGTACAACTTTATGATGAGACCATGAACAACTGATTGTACACTGTGGATAAATGTATGGTATGTGTACATAACTCTATAAAATTGTGGGAAAATATATATATAGGAGTAAAAGTGTTGGAGAAAACATGGTGAGAGGGATGGTGCCTCACCAATATGGACTAACTACAATGTGTAAACTCAGAATTGAATCTTAGAACGTAGCCTAACATGGACACAATAATTGTAAGAGACCCTAGATTGTAAGCTCTTACAGCAGTTAACTCTATCTCTGAATTGTAAGGCCTATCTCTAAACTTTGAGATGCTGATCCCCTAGTGTATGACCTGATTGGTCTCTGGAACAATGCATATCTCTGAGACACCTGAAACTCAGAGCTAGAGCTCGACAGATATGAATGTCAGTATTAGTGCATACAGCCACTGTCAAAAAAAAAAAAAAAAAAAAAAGCTGAAAAAGAGCCCATACTTCAATTAGTGATATGAATGAAGCAACTCTGGTTAAGACTAGGGCAAGCCAGACCAAAGGGTAAAGTTTGAAACTGATTGTGTTTTAAAACTTCAACTTTCATATGAGACCAAGGGAATAGATATCTATTTGGTGCAGGATCTAAATTTTCTAAACGGTACAATTCTACAATCTATTTGTTCAAACACCACAATTGCATGGAACTTTGAATAGGAAGTGAGATACGGTAGGTTAGTATAGGCTGGAGTGAAATAGTGACACATCCTAGAGTCATTTGGGCAGATAATAAAAAATGTATTTACAGCCTCCCCCTCCCCAGCCCCGAGGATCTGGGGGAAGGTGCGGATGTGTTGGACATCATCACCTGGACTGGTGTTGATGTTGTCACAAACATTGGGACTGGCAGTTTGATGTGCTGAGCCCTCGAGCATGGGACTTGCCCTTATGAAGCTCATTACCACAAAGGAGAGTCTAAACTTGTATGTAATGGTGCCTAAGAGTCTCCCCTGAGTATCTCTTTGTTGCTCAGATGTGGCCCTCTCTCTCTCTAACTGAGCCATCTCAACAGGTGAACTCACTGCCCTCCCCCCTACATGGGACCTGACTCCCAGGGGTGTAAGTCTCCCTGGCAACACAGAGTATGACTCCCGGGGATGAATGTGGACCCGGCATCGTGGGACTGAGAGTATCTTCTTGACCAAAAGGGGGATGCAAAATGAGATGAAATAGTTTCAGTGGCTGAGAGATTCCAAATGGAGTCGAGAGGTCACTCTGGTGGACATTCTTATGCACTATATAGATAACACCTCTTAGGCTTTAATGTATTGGAATAGCTAGAAGTAAATATCTGAAACTACCAAACTCCAACCCAGCAGTCTGGACTCCTGAAGACAATTATATAATAATGTAGATTACAAGGGGTGACAGTGTGATTGTGAAGACCTTATGGATCACACCCCCTTTATCTAGTGTATGGATGAGTAGGAAAATGGGGATAAATGGGGGGGATGATTTGGGTGTTCTTTTCTCACTTTGATTTTTTATTCTTGTTCTGGTTCTTTCTGATGTAAGGAAAATGTTCAGAGATAGATTGTGGTGATGAATGCATAACTATGTTATCATACTGTGGACAGTGGATTGTATATCATGGATGATTGTACGGTGTGTGAATGTATTTCAATAAAACTGAATTTAATAAAAAAAAAGAAAGGAAAAAGAGGATTGACATCATAATAACATTCAGTCTTCCAATCCCTGAAAGTGGTGTATCACTTATTTAAAAATTTCTCTTAGGAATTTCTCTTGGAGTTTTAAACAGAGGACTCTGTTTGAATGATCTTTTCTTGTTAAACCTTTCAAGTTTTACTTATTTTCGCTGGTCCCATAAAATGAGTTGGAAAAAGTTTCTCCTCCACTCTTTTATACCTTTGAACAATGTTAATGTTATTTCTTCATTAGATGTTAGCTAAAAATGCCAGTTAACCATCTAAGTAAAGATTATTTTTACAATGATTCAATTTCTTATACCCATAAAGAAGATTTAGATTTTTTTCTATTTCTTTTTGTAAGGTTTTGGTAAGTTGTGTTTTTCAAAGAGTTTATGCATTTCGTAAATGTTTTCAAATTTACTGCCTTAAGGATTATCGTAATATTCCCCTATTATTTTGAAGCCTGTATGATCTGTAGCTATATTATCTCTTTTATTCTTGTTAATTGTAGTTACTTTTTACCTCTGTTATATTCTTAATTAGTCCTGCCAGGCTGTCATCAAAATTTCTATCTTTTCATATCACCAGCTTCTTTTAAATTTGTTTATTCTCTCTCCTGTTAGTTTGTGTTTCATTGGTTTCTTCTCTTACCATTATTATTTCCTGCCATTTATTTACTTTGTATTCAAGTGACTTGGCTTGTTGCTTCTTAAATTAGAAACTTAGATTAATGATATTAAACTTTTCCACTTCCTCTTCTAATATATATTCAGTTGCAATACAATTAAAATCTATAAATGTCTCACCAGTCACTGCTTTTCTATTTCCCACATATTTTCATGTGAAGTAGATTTTTAATCATTTAATTCAAAATATTTTCAAATTTTATTTGGTAATTCTTGTTTGATGTATCTGTTATATAGAAAGTATTATTAAGTTTCCACACAGCTGGGATTATTCTAGTTATCATATTCTTCTTGATTTCTAATTTATTTTGCCAATAATCATACTGAAAGATTTCAATATTTTAAAATATATTGAAACCCATTTTGGGGAGAAACATATATCTAGACTGGTTAATGTTCCATGAGCTGGACATCCTGGAGATGCCAAAAAGTCTAATGTGAGGAAATAGCTGAGAATGAGATATGGGAACATGTCTGAGAGTTGTTTAGAAAAATTATCTGCAAGCCTTGGGTGCAGGTTGGATGAGAGGTGAGCAAGATGTAAAACACTATCATTTGCTGATTGAACAAATGTCTCTTCAGTGCCTACCATGGCCAGGAGCTAAAGGTATGGCAATGAGCAGGAGAGGTGAGGACCTGCTCCCAAGAAGTCTGAACCTGAGATTGGATGGCCGAGGGCTCAGTGGGTGAGATATCTGCAGTGAGGAACAGGCACAAGAGGGACATGTTAAGGGGTAATGGTGGTGAGTTTGAGTTTGAAGGGCATGGAGCTCATCAAGGCAGGTAAGACACAGAAGTGCTTGGGATTCATAGGTCTGGAGTTCAAGAGGGGGAATCACCTGGAAGGATAGAGCTGCAAATTGTCAGAGTGTGGGCAGAATCAGCCACCAGAGAGGGATTCTGGACCAAGAGGACACAGGATCAGGAAGGATGCTCAAAGACCAGCTTTGCAGAATCATACAAATGGAATGGAAGGAAAGAGAAGATCCCAAACCTAAAATAGCTGAAAAGTGCAGATCCTGAGGAAGGGGTCTGAGTGGCAGTGTTGTGTCACATGCTGCATAGAGGTTCAGAGATGATCCACTGAAGTGAGTTCTCACTGTGGCAGCAGGAGGTGGATGTGGTGTCTCCATGGCCATGTCAGCTGATGGTAGTGCTATGAGGGAACAGAAAGAGAGAAAGAAAATAAGCACCCTGCATGGGGTGTTTTCCTTGGCCTTGCTGTAGAGGAAGTTTAGGAGGAGGGCTGGTGGCTCCCAGAACACAAGTCAAGATAGCAAAGATTTCAAGGGGAGCATGAAGGAAAAGTCACTGAATAATAACTGGATTTCAGGAAAGCATTGGGTTTCATGATTTTGAGGAAATATATGGGACTTCATCAATTAAACCAGTTGACTCCACCCCTTTCTGGGAGCAGGGTGGGTTCTAAAACAGCCACACAAGGGAACATGAGCCTGAAGTGAGTGTCATGTTACCTCTGCAGAGACCCACAGAATTTCAAGAAGAAGGGGCCAGCACTGATGACCATGTGGAGTAGGGCCCAAGAGACATGCCTGGCCATGTGGGAAAGTCCAACCAGACACTGGTGACAGAGTTCATTCTGCAGGGGTTCTCAGAGCACCCAGAAATGTGGCTACCCATGTTCATCTGCTTCTTCATCCTCTATGCCATGGCCCTCATGGGCAACACTCTGATCATCTCCATCATCACCTGCAGCTCTGGTCTCCACAGCCTCATGTACTTTTTGCCATTGAACCTGGCCATCGTGGACATCATCTGCACTTCCTCTGTGCTGCCCTGTAGGAAACTGAGTCTTCCATGTTGCCTGAGCCATATCTGGGGTGGTGGCTTAGAATGCAAAGCCACAGGCCTGCGTGGAAAGTTATGCAGGCACATCTTGTGAAGATATGTGTCTTGTGACTATGATGACAATATTTACCATTGTCCAAAACCTAGATTGTTCCTTCTGATATGCAACAGGATGTAAACATAGGTGTCTGGTGGGCTCTGCATGCCTTAGGACACTTAGCATATACTCTCTTATCTTCTGAAATAAATAAATAGCTGGAGCACAGGTGCATTAGAATCCACTTAGCACAAGATGCAGTGGGTCCCCTGCTCCCTTAATTCTTATCTTTGTATCTGTGTCTCATTTCTGTGCCACCCTGTCAGCAACAAGTGGCACCCAATGTGGGGCTCAAAGAACTGGACCTGGTTCCTGACAGAAGAATCACTGGAATGACTGAGATATAACAGTGCTGGAACTTGGGTGGAGGTAATGGCCATCTTTTGTAGGCATGCCCTGTAGAACAACCCCAAGCATTATAAGCAGGGTAATGGGTAATGTCGAAGGACATGATAAATATGTACCCTATATTTCCCTCTTGTGGCAGCTGCTGTGGGATGGTGGTGTTAAGGTGGGAAAATCACAAATCTTGGAATTGCTGCATGTTATTGAAAAATATTGCTCTTGGTTCCCTACCCTTGGCTCCCTTGAATTACATGACTGGGAGCAGGTAGGTAAGGAATTGAAACAAAAACATATGCAAGGAGTTAATTTGCCTATTATTATTTGGTCTACATGGTCTTTAAGTCTGTTCTTGAGCCTTTAAAAACTGATGATGACAAGGAAGAAGATGAGTCTGATGACCACACTGGTCCCAATCCTCTTTCTGATGATGATAAGGGTGAAAAAGATCCAGTAAAATCTGCTTAAGTTTTTTATTCTTGTCAATGCCCAAAACCTCCTTCTGCACCTTGCTGGGAGGAATGGCCCCTGCATCTTCGGCTGCCTCTTCCTGTGCATAGCTGTACCCTGGCAGTTAAACCTGCTTGCCTCTCTGGCATACAGCAGGGTCTGGCAGAAGCCAGGTGGCATGGAGATCTGGAGGCCATGTGCTGTCCTGTTACTTTCCCCCTCACAGTTCATGAAGAGATACCCCCTGGCCAAGATGCTAATCATCCTCATGGAATTTATAGTTTCTCCCATGAACATGTTCCATTTGTGATTCTTAAAGAATTGAAGAAATCTGTTCAAACTTATGGAGTTCACTCCCGCTTTACATTTGGTAATCTTCAAGGTTTAACAGAAGGCTCTCATCTAATTCCTATTGATTGGACCACATTGGCTCATACAATTCTTAGCTCTGGGGAATATTTACAGTTTAGGACTTGGTGGGCAGAGCATGCAGAACAACAAGCCTCTCATAACTGGCATAATAATGTAAACATAAGTCTTGATCAATTACTGGGACAAGGAGGCTATTCCACCATTGAAAATCAATCCATATATAATGACCAGGCAATTGAGCAAATTTGCTGTTGCTGTTTGTGAGCTTGGGAAAGAATTGAGGTAAAAGATAAAGCTGCACAATCCTTTCAAAAGGATTTGCAAGGGCCAAAAGTGTCCTATCCAGATTTTATTGCTCAGCTTCAAGAGGCCGTAAAATGACAGGTTAATAATCTGAAGGCTGCTGATACTATTTTGCAGCTATTGGCTTATGAAAATGCTAATAAGGATTGCCAGTGAGCCATTGTCCCATTGAAAGGTAAAATTGATCTTACTGGCTACATTTGTTTATGGTGAGATATTGGAACTGAAGGCTCAAGCCATGGCTAATTTGAGAGTTGTCTTTCAGTTCCCAGGAAAATGCTTTTCCTGTGGAAAAATGGGTCATACCAGAAAAGAATGCGGTCACTCTAAAAATAAATCTTCACAGAAGCAGCCTGGTATGTGCCCAAAATGTGAAAAATGTAGACACTGGGCTAACCAGTGCTGATCTGCTTTTCATAAGGATGGCAACTCCCTTTCAGGAAATGGCAATTGGGGTGGGCTCCCAGCCCCTCACAGAAAGGAAGCATTCCCAATCCAACATCAAAATCTGCATGCTGTCCCTCAATCAACTCCAAGCCCTCCGTCTTGGAGCTTTCCACAGCTACAGCAGGGAGTGCAGCAGTAGACCTCACTGCCAATGCTGAGGTATGTCTTCTGCCCAATAATCCTCCTGTTAAGGTCCCCGCAAGCTATTATGGCCCCTTACCTAAAGGGACGGTGGGTCTTTTGCTTGGATACAGTTCTCTCAATCTTAAGGGTGTTTGTGTACACACTGGAGTCATTGACTCTAACTATACTGGGGAAATTCAGGTGGTCATGTCTTCTTCTATTCCACAGACTGCCCATAAAGGTGAAAGATTTGCTCAACTCTTATTATTACCTTATGTACCTGTTGGTTCCTCCTCTAAAAATTGGGAAAATGGAAGTTTCAGTAGCACAGGCAAGGCAGGAATTTTTCTCACAGAGGCCCTGCAGGAGCCATGTCCAATATGTACTCTTATAATTCATGGGCATAGATTTACTGGGCTTATAGATACGGGTGCAGATGTCTCTATCATTAGTCAACAACATTGGCCCCAACATTGGCCATTGTAGGAGACACGAATTACTGTTGTGGGCCTAGGCTCCCCTCAGGGACTTATGCAAAGTGCTCATATTTTGCCTTGCCTTGGCCCTGAGGGACAGAAGGCCACTCTACAACCTTATGTGGCTGCTCTGCCCCTTAATCTTTGGGTCAGAGACCTACTTGAACAATGGGGTGCTACTGTACATATTCCTCCTCCTAGTGGAGTGTACAGTATTCAAAGCCACAACATGATAGCAAATATGGGGTATGTCCCTAGCTGTGGGCTTGGCATACATTTGCAAGGTACCCCTTCACCCATACAAGTCTCACCAAAATGTGATCAATTTGGTTTAGGATATAAACCCTTTTAGTGGTGTCCACTGTTCATTCACCTCCCCAACCTGTCGCATTAGTACGGACTACAACAAAACCGGTATGGGTAGAGCAGTGGCTGCATACAAAAGAAAAATTAGAGGCTTTACATGAATTGGTTCAAGAACAACCGTCCTTGCAGCATATTGAAGAGTCTTTTAGTCCTTGGAATTCTCCTGTGCTCCCAATAAAGGACAAATCAGGAAAATGGAGAATGTTAACTCACCTAAGAGGTGTTAATGCTGTCAATCAGCCCATGGGACCTTTACAACCTGGGCTCCCCAATCGTAGCATGATTCCTGAAAACTGGGTTTAGTGGTCATTGATATTAAAGACTGTTTCTTTTCCATCCCTTTAGCTGATCAAGATAAGGAAAAATTTGCTTTTACTATTTTGTCCCTTAACAATAAAACCCCTTCTAAATGATATCAGTGGAAGGTTTTACCACAAGGTATGCTAAATAGTCCTACAATATGTCAATATTATGTCAACCATGCCTTACAGCCTGTCTATTTAAATTTTCCTAAAGCTTATATAATCCATTATATGGGTGATATTTTGTGCTCTGCATCTCAGGAGACTGAAGTAGAAGCTTTGTTCTATGCAGTTCAGAAGACTTTACAGGCTGTGGGTTTGCATTTTGCTACTGATAAAGTGCAACACACTTTGCCTGTGCTGTATTTGGGTTCTAGTATCCATAGACTTACAGTTCAACCCTAAAAGGTGCAACTCTGCAGAGATGCTATCACTACCTTAAATGACTTACAAAAACTACTAGGTGATATTAATTGGCTTTGCCCCAAAGTAGGTATAACTAACTATGAGTTTTCCAACCTGTTTTCTCTCCTTTGTGGGCATTCTAAATTAAACAGCTCTAGATCTTTAACTTCAGCTGCAGAAAAGGAATTACAACTAGTGGAAGCTAAAATTCAACAAGCTCAAGTGTCCCGTGTTGATCCTACACAACCTTTCTCTCTACTTATCTTTTCTATTCCCAAATCCCCCACAGGTTTGCTTTTGAAAACAATAAGCTTGCAGAATGGTTATTCTTACCCAATTCTTCTGTAAAATCCATTTCCCCTTATGTAGATCTCTTAGCTACTTAGTTGCTCAAGCCAGAAAAAAGGCAAAACAACTCAATGGTTTTGACCTTTGTTTGATTGTGCTCCCTGTAACTGCTAAAGAACTCTCAGTTGTTTTGCAACATCTAGCTTGGCAAATTGCCCTAGCTGATTATGTTAGCCAGCTGGATAATCATTACCCAAAAAATTACATTTTCCAGTTCATCTGACATACACAATGCATACTGCCTAAGTATACTTCTTGTGAGCCTTTAATCAATGCTCCCATTGCTTTTACTGATGGGTCATCTGAAGGTCGAGCTGCCTATACTGGCCCTAAGTCCAAAGTTTTAGATCTTCCTCACTTCTCTGCCCAGCAAGCTGAACTGGCTGCTGTAATAGCCATCTTAACAGATTTTTCTGAGGCTGTTAATATTTTATCTGATTCTGCCTATGTTGTTCATGTAGCTAGTAAAATTGAAACAGCATCCATTAAGCAGCAGTTGCCTCCTTGTTTATTTAACCTTTTTCTTGAGCTACAATCAGCTATTCATGCTCATGTAGCTCCTTTTTATATTACCCATATTCATTCCCATACCAACCTCCCAGGCCCTTTAGCAGCTGGCAATGCCACTGCAGATAAATTATTACTGCCTGTTATTTCAGAAGCTGCTCATTCTCACTCATTTACTCATCATAATGTGCAAGAACTCATGACTCAATTTCCCCTTACTAGAACACAAGGTAAAAATATTGTTTCTTGTCCTAATTGTCATCTCCTTACTGCTCCACCTTTGCAGAACCCTTGTGGTCTGGCCCCCAACAATTTATGGCAAATGGATGTTACTCATATCCCTTCCTTTGGCTGCTTAGCCACTGTTAATGTCAACATTGACACATACTCTGGCTTTCTTTGGGCCACATCACAAACTGGTGAAACATTTTGACATGTTCGTACTCAACTTTTTGCCTGTTTTGCCTCTATGGGCTTGCCCCATGCTTGAAAAACCAATAATAGCCCAGCCTATACCTCTGCAAATTTTGCTACTTTTGCTACAAATTGGGGCATTCATCATACCACTGGTATTCCTTATAATCCCCAAGTACAAGCTACTGTTGAATGTGCCCATCATACTTTAAAAACTATGTTAACAAAACAAAAAGGGGGAGATGATGGAACTCCCCATAAACGATTATCAAAAGCTTTATTTACTTTAAATTTTCTAAATTTTTATGAAAAACTGGGTAGCACTGCCACAGAATGACATTTTCCAGCTGAAAAGACAGGACTGAAACATTATTTCCATAAAGCACCTCTTACATGGTGGAAGGACATGCTGACAAATGAATGGACAATGGGAGAATTGCTAACATGGGGACGAGGTTATGCTTGTGTTTCCCCAGGTGACAGAAGAGCACCACTTTGGATACCAGCCTGGTGACTGAAGCTGCACCATGGACCCAGCAAAGAAAAGAAAATTCCTGTGCAATGTTGAGCCACCAGTGATGCAGTTCCAGGGTCTGACACTGAAGATGACAGTGATCAGCCCAACACCCTGAACTAGGGAAGCCCGACATCCAACTTGGGGTCAGATAAAAAAGCTGTGTCAGGATGCAGAAAAAACAAATCCAGCAAGCCATGCTGCCAGTAAAATGTCCTAACCTGACTACAGCAATGTTGCCTCTTATCACTGTTGCTGTGAGTATATCTCCAGCATGTGCTCATTCAGGAAATTACACTTATTGGGCTTACATTCCTAATCGTCCATTGCAGCAACCAGTAGAGTGGGATCACTCCTTACCTACTGTGTATTTTAGCAATGGTTCTTGGTTGCCTCCTCCAATAGATGAGTGACTTCCTCAGTTTCCTGAGGAAGAAGGAAACATTATTCACAACCATTGGCTTTTTCACACTTGCCCTTATGTATGGGATAAGCTGTTTGGTGCTTAAAGTCAACTTGGCAGGCATGGTTATCAATCATACCTAAACATGACAATATTTCAAAATCCTCTTTATTTTTAATATCTGGATATAGTTTTGCTTATAATGAAAATATTATCATTACTGACCATGCCCCCCAGTGGCCTATTTGCCACATCCCACAGTATTGGTTGCCAGAAATGTAGAGGGTACATTGGAGTAATTGTAGAGCAAGTAGTGGAGTGTTGGTGCAGAATGGTTCCTATGGAATTGTAACTGACTGGTCCCCTAAGGGGTATTCAGTTCAGAATTGCACCAGTGCAAATTGCTCAGATCATAAAAAATTAAGATGGGGAGTGCATAGCTACAACCATTCTGCACTTAATAATTCTCTCTATGCTCAGGCTAAATATCCAATTATTTGGCATGGTTTTGTTTGGTCTCCACCAAGACCTACTTTAAAACATTATGTTCAAGATACACTTTGGAGGCTTCCTATTAGTTTACATAATATTTCCTGATGGAATGGAAATTATACAGACAAGACTAATTATACTTTAAATTTCACAATATTAGATACTTTTGGAATACAAGCCTGTGTCAGAGACCCCTATGTGTTCTAGGTAGGAAACTTAACTATTAACACTGCTACTAAAGAAATTAACTGTCTGGACAATTGGAGTTGCTCATTATATACTTGTTTAAATAACACCATAAATTATAGCAACATCACTGTTGTAGTTCTTAGATGATGAAAGGGTCTATGGCTCCCTGTTTCACAGCATAGACTTTGGGAGTCATCACCTGATATGCATATGTTATTGCAAATTTTAGAAAAGGTATATAAAAGAACAAAAAGATTTCTTAGATTATTAATAGCTTTTATTATAGGTATACTAGCCATCACCACAACTGCTGCTGTTTCAGAAACAGCCTTACATCAATCCATTCAGACCACCAAATTTGTCCAAAAATGGCACAAGAATGCAAGAAAGCCTTGGGGCAAGCAATTACAAATTGACAAGGAAGTTAATGCTCACCTTGTAGACCTAGAAAATGCTCTTCTAGGAGAAGTTGAGAATCTACAGTATCAATTTAAGTTAAAATGTGACTGGAATACATTCACGTTTTGTGTGACCACTCATGAATATAATCACATGCTTTTTAATTGGAGTAAAGTTAAAAAACATTTACTTGGACACTATAATAATCTTACATTGGATATTCTAAAACTGCAGGAAATAGTAAGTGATATACAAAGTGCTAACTTAGATTCTCTTACAGAAACTGAAACTGAAACTATGCAAGGCATTGCTAAAGGCCTTGAATGATTAAATCCCCTTATATGGGTTAAATCTCTTGGTGGTGGGTTTTTAGGTAGTATTCTCCTGATCTTAATAATTTTGCTTTGTCTTTGTTTAGTCCTCAGATGCATGAGAAAAACCCTCTCAGACCTAAAGCAGAAAGAAGCTGCTTGGTCCATCCTGTCTGCATTGAAGAAACAAAAAGGGGGACAGGTGGGAAACTGAGTCTTCCATGTTGCCTGAGATGTATCTGGGGTGGTGGCTTAGAATGCTAAGCCATAGGCCTGCATGGAAGGCTATGCAGGCACACCTTGTAAAGATATGTGTCTTGTGACTATGGTGACATTTACCATTGTTCTAAACCTAGATTGTTCCTTCTGATATGCAACAGGATGTAAATATAGGTACCTGGTGGGCTCTGTGTGCCTTAGGACACTTAACATATACTCTCTTGTCTTCTGAAACAAATAAATAGCTGGAGTACAGGTGCATTAGCATCCACTTAGCACAAGATGCAGTGTGTCTCCTGCTCCCTTAATTCTTAACTTTGTGTCTGCATCTCATTCCTGCACCGTCAGCAACACTGCCCAAGATGCTGGTAGATCTGGCCTTGGAGAAAAACACCATCTCCTTCCAGGGATGCATGGCCCAGCTCTTCTTACTCACCTCGTCTGCATCTTCTGAGCTGTCACTGCTCACAGTCATGGCCTATGACCATTATGTGGCCATCTGCCAGCCACTCTATTATGGGACCCTGATGAGCCCGAGACCCTGCCTGGTGCTGACCATGGGAGTCTGTGTGATCTGTGCCCTGGCTTCCTCCATCCACATTGCTCTGACAGCACAGATGTCCTTCTGTGGCCCCAATGTCATCACTCACTTCTTCTGTGAGATCCCTCCACTGTTGCTGCTCTCCTGCAGTCCCAACCATATGAACAATATCATGACCATCTTGGCTGATGCCTTCCATGGATGCTTCAACTTCCTACTCACACTTGTGTCCTACAGCTACATAATTGCCAGCATTCTATGCATCTGCTCAGCTGAGGGAAAGCAGACAGCCTTCTCCACCTGCTTCTCCCGCCTCATCATGGTCTCTACTACTCAGCTGTGTTCTGTGCCTACATCAGACCTGTAATCAGCTACAGCCCTGAGAGAAGCAAACTGGCTGGAGTGCTGTACACAACCATAAGTCTCACACTAAACCCACCCATCTACACACTGAGGAACAAGGAGATCAAGACAGTGCTAGGGAAACTTCCCCTTTAGTAGACATTAAATGTCGTTCTTCTATCTTGTGCTGCCTCATGACCATTTTATGAGGACTATGACTATGTTTATAGAAGTATGACTAGGCTGTCACACTTTAGCAAAATCATCCCCAGCTGTGATAGTTGGCCTAGTTGGTGTGGCTTTGCTGGGTTGGTTGATTTGTTGGAATTGCATGGATGTGGTGCACTTGCCCCAGCATGGTATCACATGATGTGGAAATATAATAAATGTGTCAGCAGAACCAGAAGTACTTCTTCATAGGCACTCATCTTGCACTCTGGGAAACACACCCTCCTCTGGCTGACTTCTCAGAGAGCCCTGAGACTTAACACTGCCCCCAATATTTTCTTAATCCAGTCCTCCTCAAATGTGACTACCCCTGCCTTGCACCACAGCTCTAACTAAAAAGATTGACCAGCTGTACCATTATCTTACCTCTTTGGTCCCAAATACTGTCCCCACAAATGCACTGTCACCATTCATGCACTTCACCATCCATGCATTTGTCCATAGATGTCTATTTGTCCAGGATTCCCTTCCCATTAGTACATGTTCAAAACCAGTTTACAATCAAAGCCAGCAAAAATGCCCCCACTCAAAATCTTCCCTCATCTTCTGAGCCACAAATAGCACCTTGCTCTGCCTTGTGCAGTGCTATTTTCCAGGACCTCTTGTTGTCTATAAGACTAGGATACTAATTTCAGGCCCAGATCAGCATCACCATCAGCAATAAGAGAACTTTCATGTTGGGAGTGTCTCTGCCTATTTTGTCCAGGGTGGGGCTCCCTGCTCTAACACCCCCTACACCTAGTCAGTCCCATCTGGAGATGTGTGTAATGGCACATTATTGCCCAACTCCTCAGCTTGTTCACATAAAATAACCCAATTCTGCATGCATAAATTCAAGTTGCATCAGTATCCAACACAAACCTATAACAGCTGCTGCTCCAGGTTCTTCATAAACCATTCTAAATGGTTTAACCACATTTCATAAAAGGTTGCTTTACAGCTCAACATGTGTGATATTTTGTACTAATGGTGTTCTGAGTTATGTGAGAATGGCTTTAGGTGAACTGGTTACATTCATTGTTGTGGGATGTGGGAGTAAGTCCATGGTACAGAGGTTAGAGTTCCCATTGTTGATTCCTTGAGTGAGGGTCCTGTGCTGTGAATGCATTTCTAAAATTGCAACCCTTCCCAAAACTAGGTGGCTTATAACAAGAGAATTGTTTCAATTTTTCTGAAAGTTAGAACTAAAAATCCATGTTATTGGAAGGTTCAAACTTCCCTACTGGTCTACGAGAGATCTCCTTGACTCTTCCAGCTGTGGGTAGCTCCTGGAGATCTTGGCTTGTGGCAGCATCTCTCCAATCCCTGCCTCATTGCCATGTGGTCTTCTTCCCTGTGTCTCTACTCTGTGTCTGTGTCTCCCCTCCTTTCTCTTATAAGGAAAACTGATATTGAATTGAGATTAGAATTTTAAGTTAATTACATCAGCAAGAACCAATTACAAATAATGATGCATGAAGAGGTTCAGGTAGACATATTTCTCTGGAGATATTTTTTGATGCATATAATCTGCCCCCACCAAATTTATGTCTTACCACATGCAAAATACATTTACTCCACTGTAATAAATCCCCACACTTCAACCCATTACAGCATCTACATTAAGTAGAAAATCTCAACTAAATATTAGCAGATCAGAAGTCCCTTTTCGCATCCAATGAATCATGTGGATCTTGGATGAGACTCTGGGAATGATCTAACTTGTGGCAACATTTCTCCCCATAAATAGAATTGTGTAACTATAAAACAAGTCAACATTTTCTAAAATGCCTTGGTTGGATGGGAATTGATTAGACATTCCCCTTCCAAATGGATGAATTGGAAAAAATATGTCATAAATCTTAGGAAATTTCAAAAGCCAGGCAGGGAAAATTCCCTTCATCCACTAGTTTCCTCCATCAATGATGCCAATGTCTAAAGCAACCTTTCCACACAGGCAAGGTCACACATTCGTGTCTCTCAGAAAGATGAAATTTGACATAGCTGGAAAGATGCTAGTCTAGTTTTTTGTGATCTACTGTTCCTGTAGTCCTTTAAGGCTTCCCTGTGTACTTTTGAAAATTGTCTCTATACCAGCTGGAGCTGCTCAGCCTGGGCTCTTCTGTAGACAAGGATTCATTTTTGACTTATTTCACAGAAAGCCCAAACCATGCCATAAACTACATGGGAATTTTTTCTTCCACCCAAGGGAAGTCTGGAGAAAGGCAATCTTGGGCTGTTGGGTTGACCTCATGCAGACAGCTATAGTTGGGCTCCTATGTTGTTCCAGCCCACCTCCTTAGAGCATGAGGTTCTGTCACAATCACCTTACAGAGAACATAGAAGCAACAAGTATGTGATGGTTGGGTTCCTGTGTCAACTTGACCAGGTGATGGTGCCCAGGTGTCTTGTCACACAAGTTCCAGACAAATGGTTACATCAAGGATATTTTTGTGGTTGGTTAATGAGCCAGAAGTCTGATTTATTAAATTATTAGTTTAATAAATTGCAGATTGCATCTGTGGCTGATTACATCTACACTCAACTAAGGGAGTGTCTTCCACAACAAGAGAACCCAATCAGTTGAATTTAATCCAATCAGTTGAAGACTCCTAAGGTAGAAGAGAGAACTTTTATTTCTTCTTCAGAGAGCCAGCCTCTTCTGGGGAGCTCATCAAAGACCTTCATCAGAGCTGCCAGCTTGCATCCTGCCCTGTGGAATTTGGACTCGTGCATCTCCACACTTACATGAGACATTTTTTAAAAATCTCATATTTACAGATGTCTCCTGTTGGTTCTGTTTCCCTAGAGAACTCTAATATAACTTAATATCAGGAGTGGGGTGCTGCCATTTGCAAATACCAAAAATGCTGAAACAGCTTTAAAATTGGGTAAGGGGAAAATTCTGAAAGAATTATGAGAAGCTTGATAGAAAATGTCTAGATTGTTTTGTAGAGTCTGTTGGTAGAAATATGGATGACAGATACTTCATGTGAGGACCTAGAGAGAAATGATGGATGTATTACTGTACACTGGAAGGAAGGTGACCCTTGTTTTAAAGTGGTAGAGAATTTGGCAAAATTGATTCCTGTTCTGTAACTCTTGTGAATTGGACCATGTGGAACAACCTGCTGGCCCAGCAGAATTCAACATATAGGAAAATAAGACTGAAAACCACAGATTTTATCAGTTGTTAGAAGCATCTCTTGTGGAGTTGATATTTCTGAATGGGGTGACCCATAGAGTCTATTGTCTCTTATCCTGCAATGTCTGTCCTATGGTCAATGTAGTCTGCTACATGGGAATGGATTGTGAGGACCCAGGGCCCCAACCCCTCCTCCATTATGAGATGCAAACAGCTGCCTACATGACCAGAAAACAGGCTCCTTCCCCTGGGAGGAAAGCATTAACACTTCCCTCCCCTAAGCACTTGTAGTAAATAAGTCTCATGAGACCTTTATATAAACAAATCTGACAAGATCCTGATGTAACCAAATCTCATGAGAAAGTCCATTGTCACAAACCTTTATAAGCACCCCCCCATCATGCTGCTTTTTCATGCTGTTCACTTTCCACAGCTGGCCACAACCATAAAGCCTGTCAGTAAGTCCCAATTAAACCCATGTCCACTACAAAAAAAATTGAGCCCCAGCATTAGGTGTAAGGCAGAATTGAAACTGATGAGCCTGGATACTTAGCTGAAGAATTCTCCAAGTTAAATATGGAAAATACATCCTGGCTTCTCCTTACAGCATTTGGTAAAATGCTGGAAGAAAGGGATAAGCTGAGAACTGAAATCTTGGGTACAAAGAATCCAAAATTTGATGGTCTTGAAAATTCTGGTCTTTGAGAAAGTGATCTTCCAGAGGCTAGTGTCCCAGTTTAGGATTTAACCTAACATGGAAGAATCAGTCAGCCATATCAGTGCAAGGTACAATTTGAGATGGTGTTTGCGGAAGGATTTGTGTAAATTCCTACTGTTTGATGGTTTTGACATCTGTACACTGCATGCCAAGCAAACAATTTTTTTATGATTTCTGTATAAACAGAACCACTGCCAATCTGGACTAAAAGGGACATAAAAGGAACAAATTGAAGGAAAGATGACTTCAAAGGCAGAACCATGGTAGTTAAGGTCTGAAGTCAAGAAACCACAGCCAGGAAATCAGACCCAGCCATGCATGTGGACAGGATGAATTTGCCCTGGAATTCAAGGAGGCACATCCCCTTGGGGTTGGGGAGAGCCTGACCACCACCCAACCTTCTGGAGAGGGGAGAGTCTATGCCTAAGAGATAGCAGAGAGTCCAGTGCCACCTCACTGCTTCAGGAAGGTGGAGCTGAGAACAAGGTGGTCTCCCCAATAATTGGATATGTTTGGACCCTCAGCCCAGCATTTGGAGAGAAAAGGCTACAATGCAATCATTTGAAAATGGTGGGACTCCCACTCTCTCAAGCCCCAAGGGTAAAACATCTTTTGAGAAATGACTCTCAGAATTTGAAATCTAATGGCATGTGCCCTGCAGGTTTTCAGAACTGTTTAGTCCTATGATTCCTGTTTTCATTCAAATTTCTCCCTACAGCAATGGGAATCTTTATCCTATGACTGTCCCTCTTTTGTATATTGGAAGAAGATAATATGTTATAAGTTTCACAGCCAGAGGGAAATTTTTGCCTTAGGACAAACAATACCTGTAACTGATTTTGATAAGACTTGGTACTTAATATTGTTACTGAAAAGATTTAGGCTTTTGTGATGTGATAGAATGAAGGTATTTTGTGTACAGAAAGAACATGATTTTGGGGTCCAGAAACTGGAATGTGCTGATTTGAATGTATTATTTATCCCATAAAAACCACATTCTCTTGATCCAGTTTTGGAGCAGACCTATTGTGGCTGGGAAATTTGATTAGGTTGTTTCCATGGAGATGTGACTTACTCTTTAAAGGTGGGTCTTGTTTCCCTTGCTGGAGTCCTTTATGTGAGGATAAAAGGAAGAGATATTTGGGAGAGAGCTCAGAGCTGAGAAAAGCTAAGAGAGACAGAAACCAAGATACATTTTGATGAAAGCCATTTTGAAACAAGAACCCAGAAGAAGGACCAGCAGATGTTGCCATGCACCTTTCCATGTGGCAGAGGAACCCTGGATTCATCAGCCTTTCCTCAGAGAAGGTATCTATATATCAATGCCTTAATTTGGACATTTTCATGGCTTTAGAACTTAATTTGTGAACTAATAAACCCCCATTGTAACAGCCAAACCATTCCTGGTATATACCATTCAGCAACTTCAGCAAGCTAGCACCCAAACCATGAAAAGACATGGAGTAAAGAAGGCAAATTGCAAAATGAAATAAATCAGTCTGTAAATGCTACATACTATAGGACATTCTGGTAGAAGCAAAAATATGGAAACAAAAAAATGTCAGTGTTTGCCATGAGTTATAAGAAAGGAATGAACGGACAGGTGGAGCACAGGACATTTTTTAGGGCAATTCTACTAATCACTTCCCAGAAGAGTCAGAAACATTCCTGAATTGCTTGATAAGGTCAATAGTATTCTGACACCTAAAGCAGACAAAACCATAATGAAGAAAGAAAACAACAGTTCAACAACCTCAACAAAATTCTAGAATATATAATCCAGAAAGGATAAAACATCACATAAATAATGGTTTACACCGGAATGCAAGACAGTTTCAATATATTAGAATCAATCAACATTATTCAGAATATCAACAGAACAAAAAGAGAAAAAGACAAGATAATCTAAATACATGCAGAAAAATTGCTTGACAATTTTCAACAAACAGGAATAACAAAAATGTTAAGTACATTATGAAACTTCCACACATGGTAAGATATTTACAAGAAACTTCAGATGACCATTATATTTTATGTTGAAATATTGCATATCTTTTATCCAAGATGACAAATTAGGTAAATATGCTCCCTCCCATCACTGCAATTCTACAACAAACTCAAAGTCCTAACCAGTGCAAGGAGGCTACCATCTGATTTCATCACTTATTATAATGCTAGTAATCAAGACAGTG
>NW_023637620.1:0-29951 GCF_015220235.1 Choloepus didactylus
ACCCTTTTTCCCCTCCCCAACCTTCCCCTTCCCTCATCCTTTAGCGGACCTCTCCGGTAAGCTTCTTCCTTTAATTAGAAAAAAAAAAAAAAAGGGGGAAATGCGGGACACTGATTACGTGCTTCAACTTGGCGGGCCTGGGCCAGGGGATCGGCCACCCCTGGGGAGGGTAGTGGGTACGGGTGAACAGCGCCCTTCACAGCCCCCCGGGCCTGGGAAAGTGAGGCCGGAGGCAGGCCCCATTTCCTCACCCAAAATACCACTGTTAGGAGAGGCTTGCCGGAGGGAACCGCCTTTTCCCCACCCCCTTATCTTGCCCGGACACTCCCCGTTGCCAGAGCAACTCCCCCACCGTCAGTGCGCATGCGCAGTTACCAGAACAACTCTCACCCCTTGTCTATCAACCTCCGCGCCCTCTCCGAACCAATCCAAGCCTTTGACCTCTACAGCTACCCCGCCCTCTAATCGCCCAATATAAGCTTGTGCTCTCCCCTAATAAAGCTCTCTTGGTTTTCTTCTATGACCCAAAAAGAACCGTGTCCCTCCTGTTCCTTTCTCGCCGCCCTCCATACCTTGCACGCCCCCCCCGCCGGGGACCTGGCCAAGTCTCCCGCCTCGCCTTCGCCTCCGGGAAAGAGCCCCCGCCACCGGTACCCTCAGAGCAACGCCGAGAGCCGAGGGTTCAGCAACCGGCCGCCCCCCCCCCTTTAAAAGACATAGTAATTAAGACCGCAATTAGGCAAGAAAAAGAAATAAAAGGCATCCAAATTGGAAAGGATGAAGTAAAACTGTCATTATTTGCAGATGATAGGATCCTATTTTCGGAAAATCCTGAGAAACTGATGACAAAGCTACTTGAGCTACTAAATAAACTCAGCCAAGTGGCAGGATATAAGATTAATGTGCAAAAGCCAGTAATGTTCCTATCCACTAGTTATAACCTAACTGAAGAGGCAATCAAGAACAAGAATTCCATTCACAATAGCAACTAGAAAAATCAAATACCTAGGAATAAACTTAACCAAGGATGTAAAAGACCTCTACAAAGAAAATTACAAAACTTTACCAAAAGAAATCAAATAGGACCTAATTAGGCAGAAGGATATTCCATGTTCATGGATAGGAAGATTAAATGTCATTAAGATGTCAATTCTATCCAAATTGATCCACAAATTCAAAGCAATTCCAATCAAAATTACAACAGCCTAGTTTGCAGACTAGGAAAAACTATCAAATTTATTTGGAAGGGAAAGGGGCCTCAAATTGCCAAAAACATTCTAAAAAAGAAGAATGAAGTGGGAGGACTTACACTTCCTGACTTTAAAGCCTACTATAAAGCCACAGTTGTCAAAACAGCATGGTACTGGCACAAAGATAGACATACTGATCAATGGAATCAAATTCAGGGTTCAGAAACAAATCCCCAGATCTATGGTCAACTGATTTTTCACAAGGCCCCCAAATCCACTGAACTGGGACAAAATAGTCTCTTCAACAAATGAGGGTGGGAGCACCAGATATCCATAAGCAAAAGAATAAAAGAGGACCTCTATATCACACCCTATACAAAAATTAACTCAAAGTGGATCAAATACCTCAATATAAGAGACAGTACCATAAAAATCCTAGAAGATAACATAGGGAAATATCTTCAAGACCTAGTAATAGGAGGTAGCTTCTTAGACCTTACACCTAAAGCACAAGCAATGAAGGAAAAAATAGATAAATGGGAACTCCTCAAAATTAAAAGCCTCTGTGTCTCAAAGGACTTTGTCAAAAAGGTGAAGAGGCAGCCAATTCAATGGGAGAAAACATTTGGAAACCATATATCCATTAAGAGACTGATATCCAGCATATATAAAAAATCCTACAACTCAACAACAGTACAAAGAGCCAACTATAAAATGGGCAAAAGACATGAAAAGACATTTTTCCAAAGAGGAAATTCAAATGGCTAAAAAACACAAGAAAAAATGTTCATCTTCACTCGCTATTAGGGAAATGCAAATCAAAACCACAATGAGATATCATCTCACACCAATAAGAATGGCTGCCATTAAACAAACAGGAAACTACAAATGCTGGAGAGGATGTGGAGAAACTGGAACTCCTATTCTTTGCTGGTGGGAATGTAAAATGGCACAGCCGCTGTGGAAGACAGTTTGGCAGTTCCATAGAAAACTAGATACTGAGTTACTCTATGATCCAGCAATTCCACTTCTTGGTATATACCCAGAAGATCTGAAAGCAGTGACACAAACTGACATTTGCACATCAATGTTCATAGCGGCATTGTTCACAACTGCCAAAAGATGGAAACAATCCAAGTGTCCTTCAACAGACGAAAGGATAAACAAAATGTGGTATAAACATACGATGGAATACTATGCAGCAGTAAGAAGGAATGAGGTCCTGAAATAATGTGACAACATGGATGAACCTTGAGGACATAATGCTGAGTGAATAACTCAGATATAAAAGGAGAGATATTATAGAGTATAGGGGACCTAGAGATAGACAGAAACCAGTGAAGGGGGAAATGACAACCTAATATGTACAGACCTGTTAATGAGGTTGAACTTAAAGATACGGGGATACAGGGGTGATGGTAGTTCATTAATGGGATTATAAGTATCAGTGCCATACTGAAGGCTAACATGACTGAAAGGGATTGATTAAAGGCATGTATCTCACAGATTAGCACTACAAATATAAATAAGTGCTTGCATGATCTACCTCTAAGGCACGATATTGGTACAAAGAGTGAACAACAGAGTAGTATATGGGAAAACCCACCTGTTGCATATTAAAGACTATATTTAATAGGAATATCTTACTAAAACCACACTAATACTAGAGATAAATAATTAGGGGCTGATAAGAGATTTGGGGTGTTTTGTGTTATGATAACTGTTTAAAATTGAGAGTGATGATGATTGTACAACTAACTGAAGATAATGTGAGATACTGATTGTTTATCTTGGACAGAATATATGCTATGTGAAATTAGGAACCCCTACTTAGTAAGTGAATTTCTCGATCTTGAGGCTTGCTATTGTGAAACTTATGGCTGTAAAGGGTAGGCTAAGCCCACCAATAATTATGCCTAAGAGTCACTTCCAGAGAACCCCTTTTGTTTCTCAGACAAGGCCTTTCTCTCTCTAAACCCAACTCTGCAAATAAATTCATTACCTTTCCCCCTATGTGGGACATGACTCCCAGGGGAGTGCATCTCTCTGGTAACATGGGACACAACTCCTAGGAATGGGCCTGGCCCTGGAACTGAGGGATTGATAATGCCTTCTTCACCAAAAGGGGGAAAAGAAAGGTAACAAAATAAGGTTTTAATTGCTAGCAGAATTCAAAAGAGTCAAGAGGCTGTCCTGGAGGTTACTCCTATGCAAGCCTCACCTAGATACACCAAATGACCACAGTATGATAAATCCAAGTCAACAGTAGTCTCAAAACCTTAAAGAATACCCAGGTCCCTATCTGAGACTCCATAAAAGTTTCAGAAGTTTAATTTTCAGAAACTTAAATCCTCCAGAGTGTTCCTATGCCAGAGAAGTCCCCAAATCCAGAGCAACACCCTCTTCAAGAACATCAACCATATGCATCCTCCTTCCCCATAATATCAACACCCGTTTTCAACATGAAAAATTAGGATAGTCACTGCTCAGATATCCCTGAAGATTGAGACAGTGATCAAACAAGAGGGAGAAGTAGCAACCTACAAGAGAGGATTTAACAAAGGATTACAAACACTAGCATGAAATTTCTTTTTCCTGTGGGCAACACTTTATTTTATTATATTTTTTTAGTCTCCAGAGTATTAGAATAGCTAGAGGGAAATAACCGAAATTGTGGAACTGTAACCCACAACATTCTTTGAAATTTGCTCTATAACTACTTGTTAAATCATACTTTGAAAGTTATCAGCTTTGTGTATATGCTATATTTCACAATAAAAAAATGTTAAAAACATGATGAATATGTAATGGGCCCCAATGGAAAAAGTAGATGATGCAAGAACAGATGAATGATGTAAGCAGAGAGATGGAAACTCTGAAAAAGAACCAAAAGGAAATGTGACAAATAAAAAAACACTACAACAGAAGTGAAGAGCATCTCTGAATGGCTCATCAGGATATGGATATGGCTAGTGGAAGGATCAGTGAGCTTGAAGATTAGTCAAGAGAATCTTCCCAAACTGAAATGAAAAGAAAAAAAGAATGAAAATCCAGAACATCCAATAACTGTGGGACAATTTCAAATGGTGTAACCTGTGTGCTATAGGAATACCAGAAGAAAACGAAATATAAAATAGAGCAGAAGAAATATTTAAGGTCATAATAGTTTTTAATTTTCCAATATTGATGGCAGACACAAAACCATAGATCCAAGAAGCTTAGAGAACACAACACAGGATAAATACCAAAAAAACCTCACACCTAGGCACATCATATACAAACAGCATAAAACCAAAGGTAAAGAGCAGAATCTCGAAAAAAGCTGGAGGGGCTGAAAAATATACCATACCAATAGAGAAAACAGATAGTAATTACAGCAGTCATCCCATCAGAAACTATGCAGTGGAGTAAAATAAAATGAAGTGTTGCCCACAGGAAAAAGAAATTTCATGCTAGAATTCTAAATCTGGTGAAATTATCCTTCAAAAGTGAAGGCGAGGAGATGCCCCATGCGCTGGTGTGAGGAGCAGCAGAAGCGTGATGGAGCGGGCCAGCCTTAGAAGAGGAATTGCTGAGTTAACGTTTTAAAAAACTGCCAGAATGTTCCCATTTTATGTTACCACCTGCAGACTATGAGAGTTACAAATTCTCCAACATCTCACAACTCTTGGGGTTTGAAGAGGGATGGCTCACACCTGAGATGGACTACAGACCAGCACGTGCCAGAGGTGGACATCCACGTCAAACATAGAAGGGCAGCCTCATTGAGCAGCCAAGAGTGTCAGCTGCACCAGAGGCGATCTCCACAGCAGCAAGTACCTGTGGTGGATATCCAGGTGGAACTGAGACAGGTGTTCTTAGCTGAGACACCGAGAGGTGGTTAAAGCAGTACTGAAACATCCAGGCAGCTGATTTCAAGCAAAACCCGGGTCTTAAGGATCCAGAAATTTTACTGCGAATATTGGATTTGGTGGAACAGCAATCATGACTGCGCAAGAGCAGCAAGACGCTGCAGCACACTGACCACAGAATGAGATGTGTCCTGCAAGATGGCTGCATCCTCATGGGCACCTCTGAGGCTTTTGACAAGCATAGGAACTGATCCTCTGTGACTGTGATGAGTTCAGGAAGACCCAGCCACAGATGATGACACAGCCACAGTGTGAAGAAAAGCGGGACTGGGGTCTGGTGTTGCTCCCGGGGAGAACTTGGTTTCCATGACTGTAGAGGGACCACCCCCAGGATACTGGCATTGCTCGGGCACCACTTGCTGGAGCTGCAGGAGGCCCTGGAGTTGGGAGGGCAGCTGGCAGAGGAGCACCAGCTGGTGTCCCAATTCCCCAGGAAACTGCTGGACTAGCAGGCCCTGTCCAAGGGGTTGGGGGATCATCTCAACAGGCTATGGCTCCCCAGGGAAGAGGCACTGTAGCAGCTGCTGTGGTTGCTGCTACTGCCAGCATTGCTGGAGCACCAACACAGTATCTACCAGGTCGGGGAACCCACCCCCACCTGTGGGCACAGCAAGCCCACCTCCAGGCATTATGGCTCCTCCACCTGGTATCAGACCACCCATGGGCCCACCAATTGGGCTTCCCCCGACTCGAGGGATACCAATAGGCATGCCCCTCCAGAAATGAGAGCCACTCCACCAGGAATTTGAGGTCCACCTTCCCCAGGAATGCATCCACCAAGACCCTAGGACACTATTCATCCTTTCTAATCACTTTCTCCTGCAGTGCATTTTGTGAAACTGTAGAGTGTTTGTGAGCTTTTTGTCTCCTCCTCCCTGCTGCATTAATACTAGCAAATAATAAATGCAGAGAGCAATACAAAAAAAGTGAAGGCAAGAAGACTGCGGGAAGATGGTAGAGTAGGGAGCTCTAGGAATTGGCTAGAGCCATCTCTACCCAAACAAGTAGTAATCTGGCAGGAAATGTCTGAATCAACTATTTTAGAACTCGGGAGTCAAAAGGGACACTTACAGCATCCCAGGAAGAGCAGAAGGAAGAGGCTGCTAATTTGCAGTAAATATCAGTGAATTTCCCTTCTGGATAGTGGCTACCACCCCACATCCCCCAGCCACTTGGCCAGCAGCAGTGGGGGCTGCAGCCCAGGCCCCTGGTGCAGCTTGTGGGTGCCAGGGTGGGCAATAAGGACCTAATCCTCCAAAACTGGGTGTGGGGGGTGGGAGGGAGGGGGTGAGCTCTGAATGTTGACTGTTTTGACTGTTGCTTCTGATCAGCTCCTTTAGATGGCAGGGGTACACTGAGGCTGGCCAATATTTCAACCTCCCTCAGGTGAAAGGGGCATAAGCATCTGAACAAGGCAGTACCTCTTTATTCTTCTTTCTTTCTTTTCTTTTCTTCTTCTTCTTTTTTTTTTTTTTTTTTTTTTTTTTTTTTGGTCTTGTTTCTCTTTGCATTCTGCATTTGGGAGCAAAAATATAAAGTATGGAAGAGTCATAAATCCAGGCTCAAGCCCTAAACAAGAAAAAATACCCCAGCAATCCCAGAGAAGTAGAAGTATAGATTTTCAAAGTTTTAACAAAATAATAGTCAGAATGTCCAGTTCGCAACAAAAAATACAATAAGAAACAGGAAAGTATAGCCCATTTAGAGGAAAAAAATAATTTTACAAAAATCATCCCTGAGGAACCTCATACATTGGAATAATTAGTCAAAAATGTTAAATCAACTGTTTTAAATATGTTCAATGAGTTAAAGGAATCCATTGACAAAGAACCAAAGGAAATTAGGAAAATGTTGTCTGAACAAAATGAAGAGATAAATTTCTGAAAAGGAACCAAACAGAAATTCTGACAATCAAAAGTAAAATAATTGAAATGAAAAATGAACTAGAGGGTTTCAACAGCAGATTTGAGCTGGAAAAAAGAAAGGAAAGGAAATATTGTATTATCTCACTAATATGTAATAATCAGAAAAAGCAATCTCGTAGAGTCAGAATCCAGAACATAGGCTACCAGGGGACAGGGTGGGAGTAGGGAATAGGCAGTTAAGGCTTAAAATATACAGGGTTTTTATTTGGGATAATGCAAAAGTGTTGGTAATGGATGGTGGTGATGGTAGCACATTGTGATCATAATTAACAGCACAGAATTATATATTTGAATGTGGTTTAAAGGAGAAAATTTGGGTTGTATACATGATACTAGAATAAAATTTTTTTTTAATCCATGGAACTGCATTGCCCAAACAGTGAACCCTAGTTAAACCATGAACTACAGCTAATAGTACAATTATTAAAATGTGCTTTGTGCTTTCATCAATTGTAACAAATGTACCACACCAAAGCAAGGTGCTCATAATAAGGTGGTATATGGGAATCCTGTATTTGATGCATGACTGTTCTGAAAACCCACAATTTCCCTAATAAAAAAAGTGAAGGAAGGGAGAAAGAGATGGAGGCTGGGAGGAAGGAAGGACTGATCATTAGTATTGAAGAAACAACAATTGAACATCCCGTGTAAGGATCAGAAAGAAAAAAGAATGGAGAAAAATGAACAGAGTCAAGGGACCAGTGTGTCTCAATTAAGTGTGTGTGTAATGTCTATTAACAGGATGGAGGGGAAAAAAACTCATGATCATCTCAACTGATGCAGAAGGGCATATGACAAAATCTAACACCCTTTCATAATAAAAATATTCAGAACACTATGAATAGAAGGGAACTTAACATGATAATGAACATTTTTGAAAAACCCACAGCAAACATCATACTTTCCCCTCTAAGATCAAGGATGCTCACTGTTATTCAAAATCCTAAACAGAGCAATCAGGACAAGAAAAAGGAGTAAAAGACTATTCCTATACAAAGAAACATGATCTCACATACAGAAATCCTAAAGAATCCACACACACACACAAAACTACTAGAACAAATTCAGTGAAGTTCAGGTCACAAGAATCAGTTGAATTTCTATAAAGCAGGAATGAACAATCTGAAAAGGAAATCAAGTAAACAATTCCACTTACAATAGCATCTAAAATAAAATACCTAGGAATAAATTTAACCAAGGAGGTGAAACACTTGTGCACTGAAAACTACAAAACACTACTGAAAAAAGTAAAGGCATAAATAAATGGAAAGATACCCCATGTCTGTGGATTGGAAGACTGAATATGTTACAGATTCAATGCAATCCCAACCAAAATCCCAACAGCCTTTTTCGCAGAAATGGAACAGCCAACCATCAAGTTCATATGTAAGGGTAAGGGGCCCCGAATAGCCAAAAATATCTTGAGAAAGAACAACACTGGAAGATTCAAACCTGATTTCAAAACTAACTACAGAGCTTCAGAAATTAAAACAGCATCATACCAGCATAACAACAGACATACATATTAATGGAACAGAATCATACCAGTTGATTTTAGACAAGGGCACCAAGTCCATTCAATGGGAAAAGAACAGTCTCTTCAACAAAAGGTGCTGGGACAACTGGAAATTCATGTGCAAAAGATGAATTTGGACTCCTGTCTCTCACCATATACAAAAATTAATTCAAAATGGATCAATCACCTAAATATAAGCACTAAAACCATAAAACTATTAGAAGGAAACAAAGGGAAATGTCTTCAGGACCTTGTATTATGCAATGGATTTTTATATTTCACACCAAAAGCTTAAGCAACAAAAGAAAAGAAGAGATACATTGAACGTCATCAAAATTAAAAACTTTTGTACACCAAAGAACATTATCAAGAAAGTGAAAGGACAACCTATAGAACTGGAGAAAATATTTGGAATCCATATAAATGTCAGGGTTTAATACACAGAATATAAAAAGAAATCCTGCAACTCAACAATAAAAAGATAAACTACCCAATTTTAAAATGGGCAAGGGATCTGAATAGACATTTCTCCATAGAAGATACACAAATGGCCAGTAAGCACATGAAATGATACTCAACATCATTACCCATTACAGAAATACAAATTAAAACTACATGAGATATGCCCTCACACCCACTAGGACGACTGTTACTAAAAACCATCAGGTAAGTGTTGGTGAGAAATGGAAGAACAGGAGCCCTCGTACACTGCTGGTGGGGACGTAACAGGGTGCGGCCGCTGCAGAAGACAGGCTGGTGGTTGCTCAGAAGGTCAAATACGGACGTACCATTAGACCCAGCAATTCCACTTCTAGGTATCTATCCAAAAGAACCGAAAACAGGGACTCTAACAGATATTTGTACATCAATAGTCACAGGAGCCAGATTTGTAACAGCTAAAAGATTCATCAACAGACGAATAGATAAACAAAATGCAGTTTATCATGCACTGGAATATTATTCAGCGATAAAAGAAATGAAGTGTTGGTACACGCAAAAACATGGATAAACTTCCAGATATAAAAGAAGAAAATACTGTATGATTTCTTTTATACAAAATAGGTAGTATAAGCAAATTAACAGAGGCAGAAAGTAGAACTGTGGCTCCCAAGAGTGGGGAGAAGGGCGAGTGGGAGTTACTGCTTAAAGGGTACTAATGTGTTTGGAATGATGAAAATGTTCTGGAAACAGACAGTGGTGAAAGTTATACAATATCATCAATATACTTAATGTCACTGAACTGTTAACTTAAAAATGGTTAACATTATTTTTATGGTATGTATATTTTTACCACCCCAAAAAAAGTTTTTCAAAAAAGTGAAGGAAAGATATCTGGTTTCAGCTCCGACATGTAAAGAGCTTGGAAATCATCATTCCTGCCTTACAGAGAGGAAAAAAAATGAACAAACTGAAAATCAGTTACTTTTCCAGGATCCATTACTTAAGGGGAGGGAAAGGCTAAAAAGCACGTGTGAAGGTCACAGCCTACGGATGCCAGCCAACCAAAGGCTGAAGCAGAATCACAGGATGACAGCACCACCCCCCCCGCCAGTGCCTTACCACTCATCAGCGGGCTCCAATGCAGTAACAGTGGATTACAGCTGAGAGAGCTGCAAGACTTAGACTCTATTTAAGAAGCAGATTTCAGGGAAACACACAGACAAGAGAGAAAAAAACAAGGACACTAGAAGAAATTGAAGCTTCTGATACCTGCATGTATAGCAAATGTTAAACACAGCCCAATTTCTAGCCATATTAACATAAAACCTCACAATAAAGACCTATTTATTTCAGTTCCTACTACCCAATCTACCATTTATGTCTTTTACCAAAACGTTAGAAGGCTAAAAGCAATTTAAAAAAAACCCAGTCTGAAAAGACAAATGAAGCATCAGAACCAGACTGAGATATGACAGAGATTTTGAGTTATTACACCAGTAATTTAGAATAACTATAATATATAAGTTAAGGGCTGCAATGGAAAAAGTACGTAACATGCCAAACACAGAAGGGTTATGTAACCAGACAGATCAAAACTCTAAAACAGAACCAAAAGGAAACACTGTAACAGAAATGAAAACAGAAAAGAACGAAAACAAAAAAAGCAGAACAGATAATCTAAAACTGTAAGACAATTTCAACTGACATATACGCACATTATTGGAATACCAGAAGGAAAAGAAAAAGATAATGGAACAAAAGAAATATTTTAAGTAATAATGGTTGATAATTTTCCAAATTTAATGACAGGCAACAAACTACCAATCTAGGAAGCTCAGAGAATACTAAGCAGTATAAATACAAAAAAAAAAAAAAAAAAAATCTATGCATAGGCATACCATTTTCAAACTTCAGAAAACCACAAAGAGAAAATCTTGAAAGTAGCCAGAAAAGGAGGGGAGAGGACCAAACCTAGAGGAACAAGGGTAAGAAATACAGCAGACTTACCAGAAATCACAAAAGAAAGAAAAGTGTAGAGTGAAATATTTAAAGTATTGAAAAAGAAAATGCATATCAAGCTAGAATTCTATACCCTGTGAAATCATTCTTGAAAGGTAAAGGAGAAATAAAGACCTTCTTAGACCAAAACCAAAAAACAAAAAACAAAAACAAAAAAAAACAAACAAAAAACAGCCATGAAGGAATTCATAGCAGTAAATAAATATACAAATTTTAATCCAAATGGATTAAAGAAAAACAATATCCAACTATGTGCTGTCTACCTCAAAAAAATAATACATAGAAAAAATAATAGTCATATAGAAATGAAAGACACAGTAGATGAAATTAAAAATATATGAGACAACCAATAGCAGATTTGAAGAGGCAGAAGAAAGGATCAGTGAGCTAGAAGACAGACAACTGAATTTGAACAAAGGAGCAAATGGAGAAAAAAATTGAAAAATTTGGGCAGGGTGTCAGGGAAATGACTGACAACACAACATGCACAAACATATGCATCATGGATGTCCCAGTAGGAGAGGATAAGGGGAAAGGGCCAGGAAGAATATTTGAGGAAATTGTGGTTAAAAATTTCCCAAACCAGATAAAGACATAAATATGCAAATCCAGTAAGCCCAATGTACTCCAAACAGAATAAATCTGAATAGACCCACTCCAAGATACATACAAATCAGACTGTCAAATGCCAAAGAGAAGGAGAAAATTCTTAAAGCAGCAAGAGAAACATGATTCACCACCTACAAGGGAAGCCAAATAAGACTAACTGTTGATTTCTCATTAGACAACATGGAGGCAAGAGGGCAGTGATATCACATATTTAAGATACTGAAAGAGAAAAATATCCAGCAAAGCTTTCCTTCAAACAATGAGGGCAAGTTTAAAATATTCACAGATAAACAGAAGATGAGAAAATCTGAAAGTCTTTTAACAAGAGACTGGCCCTACAAGAACTACTAAAGGAAGTTCTGCCAGTGGAAAAGAATAAAAACAGGAGAGAGTGGCCTGGAGGAGGATACAGAATTAAAGGGTATTAGTAAGGGTAACCAAAAAGATAAAAAGAGAGAAAAAAAATGATTTGGCAAATAAGAGGCAAAGCATAAAATGGCTGAAGTACGTACTGCCTTTATAGTAATAACATTGAATGTTAATGGATTAAATTTCCCAATCAAAAGACACAGATTGGCAGAATGGATAAAAAATTACGATCAATCTATATGCTGTTTACAAGAGACTCTTTTTAGACCCAAAGATACAAATAGATTGAAACTGAAAGGATGGAAAAAGATATTCCACACAAGCAGTTACACACACACACACACACACACACACACCAAAAAAAAAAAAAGAAAAAAAAAAGCTGGGGCAGCTATACTAGTATCTACTTTACATGCAACAATAACAATGCTATAAGAGACAGACAAGGACACTCTTGTATTAATAAAAGGAGCAATTCACCAAGAAGAAATAATAATTGTGAATATTTACACACCTAATCAAGGTACCCAAAGTACATGAGGGAAACACTGGCAAAACTGAAGGGAATAATTGACATCTCTACAATAACAGTGGGAGACTTCCACACACCACTCTCTTTGACAGACAGAACATCTAAACCAAAGATAAACAAGGAAACAGAAAACCTAAATAATATGATAAATGAACTAGGCCTAACAGACTTATTATAGAACATTGCACCCCAAAACAATAGGATATACATTCTTCTCAATGCATAATACATTTAATAAATTTTAAAAGACTGAAACTATAAAAAGCACTTTCCCTGATCATAATGGAATGAAGCTGGAAATCAGTAACAACTGGAGAACTGGAAAATTCACAAATACATGGAGATTAAACAACATGTTTGAACACAATCTGTGGGTCAAAGAACAAATTGCCATAGAAATCAGTAAATATCTTGAGATGAATGAAAATGAGAACACAACATATCAAAACTTATGGGATACAGCAAAGGCAGTGCTGAGAAGGATATTTATAGCCATAAACACCTACATTAAAAAGGCAGAAAGAGCTAAAACCAATGACCTAGCTGAAAAGCTGGAGAGGCTAGAGTAAGAAGAGCAAACTAACCACAAAGCAAGCAGAAGGAAGAAAACAAAGACTGAAGTGGAAATAAATGAAATGGAGACTAAAAAAACAATAGAGGGGATCAATAAAACCAAAGTTTGGTTCTTTGAGGAGATCAATAAAATTGACAAACTCTTAGCTAGACTGACAAAGACAAAAAGAAGATGCAAATAAATAAAATCAGAAATGAGAGTGGGGTCATTAGCACAGACCCTGAAGAAATAAAAAGGTCATAAGAGGATACTATGAACAATTGTATGCAAACAAACTAGACAACTTAGATGAAATGGACAACTCCCTAGAATCACACAAACAACCTACACTGACTTGAGAAGAAAGAGAAGACTTCAACAAACCAATCACAAGTGAAGAGATTGAATCAGTCCATCAAAAATCTCCCAAAAAAGAAAAGCCCAGGACTAGATGGCTTCACAGGCAAATTTTACCAAGCATTCCAAGAATTAATACCATTCCTACTCAAACTTTTACAAAAAATTGAAGAAGAGGGAACACTACCTAACTCATTCTATGAAGCCAACATCACCCTAATACCAAAGACAAATAAAGATACCACAAGAAAAGAAAACAACAGTCCAATCTCTCTAATGCATATAGATGAAAAATCCTCAACAAAATACTTGCAAATCGAACCCAACAGCACATTAAAAGAATTATATACCATGACCAAGTGGGTTTTATTCCAGGTGTGCAAGGGTGGTTCAACACAAGAAAATCAATGTAATACACCAGATGAACGAATGGAAAGGGGAAAAACCACATGATCATCTCTACTGATTTTTATCACATCTTGATAAAAACACTTAGTAAAATAGGAATAGGAGGAAATGTCCTCAACATGATAAAGGGCAGATATGAAAAACCCACACCTAACACTGTACTCAACGGTAAGAGACTGAAAGCTTTCCCTCTAAGACAGGGAACAAGACAAGCATGTCCACTGTTACCACGGTGTCAATCAAAGCAAGCCTAAATAAAATGAAAACACATTCTGTGCTCATGGATTGGAAGGCTAAATATCGTTAAGACGTCAATTCTATGCAAACTGATCTACAGAGTTAATGCAATGCCAATCAAAATTCCAATAGACTACTTTACAGATATGGAAAAGCTAATTATCAGTTTTATTTGGAAGGGTAAGGGGCCTCAAACAGCCAAAAACATTTTGAAAACGAAGAACGAAGTGGGAGGTTTCATGCTTCCTGACTTTAAAGCATATTATAAAGCCACAATGGTCAAAACAGCATGGTATTGGCATAAAGATAGACACATTGATCAATGGAACCGAATTGAGAGTTTAGAAGTAGACCCTCACGTCTATGGTTAACTGATTTTTGACAAGCCTGCCAAGTCCACTCAACTAGGACATTGAATAAATGGTGTTGGGAAAACCAGATATCCATATCCAAAAGAATGAAAGAGGAACCCTATTTAGACCCTATAGAAAAATTAACTCAAAATGGATCAAAGACCTAAACATGAGAACCAGTACCACAAAACTAGAAGAAAATGTAGAGAAACATCTTCAAGATCTAGTGATAGGCAGTAATTTCTTAAACTTTACACTCAAAGCTTAAGCAATGAAAGAAAAAATAGATAAACGGGAACTCCTCAAAATTGAACACTTCCGTGTTTCAAAGGACTTTGTCAAAAGGATGAAAAGGCAGCCTTTTCAATGGGAGAAAATATTTGGAAACTGTATATCTGATAAGGGTTTGATATCCAGAATATATAAAGAAAACCTACAACTCTACAATAAAAAGGCAACCCAATTAAAAAATGGGCAAAAGACATGAATGGAAATTTTTCCAAAGGGGAAATACAAATTGCTAAAAAGCACATGAAAAGATGCTCAGCTTCACTAGCTATTAGGGAAATGCAAATCAGAAACACAACACCCACTAGAAAGGCCACTATTAAACATACAGGAAACTACAAGTGCTGGAGAGGATGTGGAGAAACAGGAACCCTCCGGCGCTGCTGGTGGGAACATACAATGGTGCAGCTGCTGTGGAGGACGGTTTGGCGGTTCCCAAAGCTGAGTATAGAACTGACATATGATCTGACGATCATATACTCAGAAGATATGGAAGCAGGGATGTGAACAGACATTTACATACGCACATTCATAGAGGCATTATTCACAATTGCCAAGAGACGGAAGCAACTCGTGTCCATCGAAAGATGAATGGATAAACAAAATATGTGGCATAGCCATAAAATGAAATACCATTAAGCTAAAGAAAGAATGAAATTCTGATACGTGTGACAACATGGATGAACCTTGAGGACATTGTGTTGGGTGAAATAAGTCAGACACGAAAGGACAAATATTGTATGAGCTCACTAATATGAGCTAATTATAATAAGTAAACGCGTAGAGTTAAAATCTAGGATACAGGTTAACATGTAGGTCAAGAATGGGGAGTGGATACTTAATGTGTACAGAATTTTACTTGGTTCAATTAAATGTCTGGAAACAGATAAAGGTGATGGTAGTATAATATGGTGAGTGCAATTAACAGCACTGAATTATGAGGGTGGTTGTGGTTGAAAGGGGAAGTCTCGGTCGTGTATGTCACTAGAAAGAAAGCTGGAGGATAAAATCAGGGACTGTATAGCACAGTGAACCCTGTGGTGGACGATGGCTGTGGTTAGCAGTACAAATACAAAAATGGTGTTTCATGAACTGGAACAAACGTACATCACTATTACAAGGAGTTTATTAGAGTTGTGTATGGGGGAAAATGCACCTAATGCCAACTATCGACTATAGTTAACAGTAACTATACTGAAAACTAACAAGACTATAGTCATCAACAGTAGCAAATGTACGACTAAAAAATGAAAAGTAGAGGGATGGAGAGACATACATCATGCTTACAAAAAGAAAGCTGACTGGCTATATTAATTTGAGATGAAGCAGACTTCAGGACAAGAAAATTATCAGGGATGAAGAGAGGAATGACATAATGATATAAGAGTCAATTGTCAAATAAGACATAACAATCCTAAACATGTATATACCCAACAACAAAATACACAAGGCAAAAACTGAAAGGCCTGTGTGGAGAAATCAATAAATGCCCCTTACAGCTGGGCGCCTCAGCACCCCCTTAACAAACACTGACAGCTGCAGGCGGAAAACCCGTGCGGACCCGGCTGACCTGAGGAGCATCCTCAGACAATCTGATCTAATCCGTATTAACAGAAAACCCCAACAGCCGCGGAATAGGTACTCTTCTCAAACGCACATGGAACACCGACCAAAGCAGACCAAATTTGGGGCCATAAAACAAACCTCAGCAAATGTAAATAATAGAAATCAGGCAAAGTACGTCCTCCGATCACAACGGAATTGAAGGGACATCAGTAACGACACGTGGGGGGGGGGGAGGTCAGCGCCCAGGGCCCGGCCCAGGCCTGGGAGAAGGGGCGGGAGCCGCCAGGGCGCCTTGCAGGGAGCGGCCCCCCGGGAAGAGCCGCGCCCCGAGAACAAGCACAGGGCGCGCTGTGAAGAAGGGATTGTGCTTCCAAAGCAGAAGAAACACTGAGTTAATCCACACGGTAGCTTAAGGCCGGAGCAGGAGGACTCTCTGTTTCAGAAGCAGGTTGGACAAGGAGGGCGGGCGCGTCCTGCTCCCCTGGGAGCCCACCCTCTTCTGCCCTCTGCACAGGCCCTGACAGGAACAAACAGCTTGTCTCCAGGGATCAGCAAGGTCTGGCCGCCATCTGCCGAGGGCCCACAGAAATGTGTGGGAGGGCCGGGGGCACTGAGGATGACTGGAGACTTTACGGCAAGTGCAGGGTCCCCCGTGAGGTGAGCAGGTGTCTTGGAAACAAATACCAGGCAATGGGTCGGCCTGCACAACAGGAACGTACTGGCGTGTAGTTTCGAGGCCAGGAGAAGTCCAAAACTGAGGCATCAGCAAAGTGACGGTTCCTCCCTGGAGACTGTGGCGTTCTGGGCCGGCTGCTGGCGAGCCTCGGTCCTGGGCCCTTCCACCACACGGGAGCACACATGGCGGCATCTTCTCCTTTCTCTTCTGGGTTCCATTGACCCCCGGCTTCTGGCTGCTCCACGTGGTGATTTTTGTGTAGCAGAGCGTCACACAGGACCCCTTTATTGGTGGCATCTTCCTCACTGGAAAGAGAACAGGGTAGGGCCACGGGTGCCGTGGTGGGGAGGCGACCAGCTGAGTCCCAGGGAGCCCGTGGTTAGGGTCTGGCTCCCCTGAGTGCAGCACCTGTTTTGCACTTTGCTCCTGCGGACACTTCGGAAGAGGTGCAGCACGCGTACCGCCCTTGGGACAATGACTCCAGCCCATCAGGGTACCTGGGGGGGCTCCAGGCGCAGAGCACTCAAGGACCGAGGCCACCCTTGGGCCAGGGGACCCAGCAGACCCCAGGGGCCAGAGGCGTCGGGTGGGTCCACCAGCTGCCCGGCTCTGGCAAGCCCCAGTGGAGGAGCAGGCCGAGGGGCAGCGCCCCGCCTTCCGTGCCAGAGCTCGACGCCTTTCAAAGGCGGTTCCGACTGCGCCCCAGGGCAGGCCGGGAACCCGGGGCGGTCGCCCTTCTCCTCAGGGGTGAGACAGAAGCAGCAGAAGGAGCAACATCAGCCACACGCACAGGACCCGAGGGGGCGAGTCAGCGACAGGAGCAGGTGTCGCCTCTTCTGCCTGACTGCTGTCTCCCTCCCGGCTTCAGCTCACAGCCTCGGCCTCACGGGGGGTTCCCACCAGCCAGCCGGTCCAGCTCACGGGTGGGCAGGTCAGTGGCCCTAAAGGCCGGCGGGGAGGGAGCCACAGTGGGAAGATCACTTGTGAGTGGAAAGGGGCCGGGGTGAAGGGATGCAGGCTCCCAGGCGGCAGCCAACGGCTCGGTGGGATGGCCTGGGCCAAAAGGAGAGGCTGGCTGGGGCGGGGAACCCAGGAAAGGGTCCCATGGCTGGGCCGAGGGGAGTGGACCGAGTCAGAGTCTCCTGTCTCCTGTTAGCACCCCCCTGGAGCATCCCCAAAGAAGACACCCTTGGCACCTGGTCAACAGGACTGGCGCCTCCTGCAAAACCAACCACATGGGCGGGAGGCCTCAGGTATCTATTTTCACAGGAAGAGCGAGTCCCGTCTTCATGAGCAACTCGGATTTCTCCTCTTAGACAGGCATCATCAGTATCCCAAAGCCCTAGTAAGCAAGGAGTTGAGCTCCTGCGGTGTGAAAGCCCAGAAGTTATTCTTAAAAGGCCCTCTGACAGGCGTAAGGGGTCTTGGGTTTACACCATCAACACTGGTGTTATAATTTTAACTGTGCTAACTTCAGATCCCTCTCTAGCCACAGCCACCACTTACAACTTCACAAATCCAATCACACACTTGCAAGGCCTCTTGTTTTTCCTCTATCTTCACTTTAAAAATAATTTTTCACACTGAAGTAACTTAGGGCTTGCAGCCCCCCTAAACCTAGTGTGCACATCTGGCATGCAATTTTTCCATGGCTTTATAGGGTGCTTACTGATATTAGCAATCTGAATTCAAATAAAGATTTGTTCTTTTTCAAGTCCTGTCAGAAGAAACTATATCTCATTCTCCATAATCAAGAAATTACAGAACCTGTCAAACAGAATCGTAACTCTGACCTGGACCGATAGCAGGAAAGGGGCTGCTTTTCACTTCTCACGGGAACTCGGTGCCTAGGAAAGTTCCAGTTTGCTGAGGCTGCCGGAATGCAACAGACCAGAAATGGGCTGGCTTTTACAGCGGGGATTTATGAGCTCACATGTACAGTTCTTAGGCCATGACGTGTCCACCTCAAGGCATCAAAGGGACAAGCCCTGGACTCTGAAGACAGGCTGCCGGCATCTGGGACACTCGGCTGTCACATGGGAAGGCACACGGCCGGCATCTGCCAGTCCTTCGCTCCCGGGTTCCGTTGCTTTCAGCTTCTGGTTCCAGGGGCCTGCTCTTCGTGTCCTGCAGGTCCTCTCAGCACCTCCAGGGCTTTTCTCTCTCAGCTCCTCCGGGGGATTTTTCTCTGAGCTGTCTCCAAACTTCTCTGGGTGTTTCGCTCTCTGGGCTCTCTCAGCTTTTTCTGTCCTTTGTCCTCTCATAAAGGACTCCATAAAGGAGTAAGACCCACCTTAAATTGGGTGGGTCACACCTCAATTGAAACAACCTCATCAAAAGGTCCGACCACAACAGGGCTGCGCACACAGGAGTGGATTAAAAGAACACGGCCTTTTCTGGGGTACATGACAGCTTCGAACCAGCACAGAAGGAAAACTGCAAGGGCCTGCCTTTCACAGCCACCCTTAGAGCCTCGGCCCCCAGGGAGTGGGCATCGGTCCTGGACACCAGCACTGAAGTGAAAGCAGTCGTCGAGCTCTCATATCCATGTGGTTCTGCTCGGATTTTAGGACAGACACAAACGAGAGTCCACCCAGTGAGCCTGGGCCAGAGGCCTGGCAGAACCATCAGGCCCAGCACTGGCCCACGGGTAAGAAGCCACTTTCCAACACAACCTCCCAGGTAACTCGTCCTGCTCACCCCCAGGCATGGCATCAGTGCCCAGGCCAGAGCCTGCCTCATCTTGTTCCTTTACTGCATCTTCTTGTCTCCTCTGCACCCCGACAGGACTGGGCAGGAGTGGAGGAGGTGCCCTGCGGTGCTCTCTGCAGGGCCCAGTCTCCTGCCTGACGCTGGTCCCCGCCCAGCACTGTCCCCGGGGCCTCGGGCCAGTGCAGCCGCCTCCCGCAGTCCTGCACCATGCCACAAGGCAGGGGCATGCTGCTGTCCACACTCGAGACTACAGAGGGGTCTATCAGGCAGGCCCCAGAGGAAAGAATTTCAAATTAAGCAGGAATTGCAAGAACAGGAACTGAGGACACCCAGGCATCCAGAGTGGACACTCAGTGCCCCTTCACATGTTGGTCTCAGTTCAGTCTCCAAGCACACACTCACTTCAAACCTCAGGCTCAGCAGAACCCCCCGAGAGACACAGGATTTGGCTTTCTTTATCATCCTTGCATGAAGCAGACAAGCAATAAAAAATGTGCAAACTTTTGGAGATCTGAGCCCCTTCCCTAACTCAGCGTGGACACAGACAGTCATGTCTCTTTTGTCTGTCTTCCCCCTCGTAACTTCAAACAGGCACAGGAGGTGAAGAACACGTGCAGCCCTCCCCACATGATCTGCCAAAAGAAAAGACACCCGCATCCCCGACAAACAGCCGTGCTCACTCCACAGCTCAATGCCAAGGCCCAAGGAAGCATGTCCAGGAATGGCCGTGAAGCTCCTGCAGATAGCAACCATAAACTGGACAAAACATAAAAAAAAACAATCTTCTAAAGGTATTAGAGAACATCCAAAGGCAGGAGAGTCCCCAGAGGAAGGGAACTACGCGAGCAAATTCCCCATTTGTTACGGCTTCCAGCCCGAGGAGGCCTACTTTGCAGCATGGGGGTAGCTACAACTCCAGTAGGAACCTCCAATCTCACCGCCTGATAAACCATGGACAAGAGCAGCTGGAGAGTGAGAGGGAAAATCCCAGCAGGGAGGGAGTCAGTGTCTACACTGCCCAGCTAGCCAGCTGATCCCGGAAATGGACGTGGGCACGGCAGACACCAGGCAGTGCGGTGTGGAGCTGTGCAGGCTGCCACCCGGCAAGGAGGAAACCGAGGGCACAGTGGGAGTTCAGCGTGCCCACTACCCACATTACAGGAAACCCCCTGCTCACTGTTAGGAGAAACATGGCAGAACCCAGAGTCTTCACAACATAACATCCGAAATATCCATAATACTAAAACCACTCAACATACAAAGAAATAGGGAAACAACCCATTCTCAAGGTAAAAAGACAATTGACCCAAACACTCATGTCAGGATGACTCAGCTGTTGGAATAAACAGACAAGGGTTTTAAAGAAGCCATCCTAACTATGTTCAGAGGAGAAGAAAATGCGGATGTAATGAATGAAAACATAGGAGAACTCAACAGAGAAAGAGAATTATAAAATGGAACTGTATCGGTTTCCTATGGTTGCTGTAACAAATTACTGCAAACTTGGTGGCTCCAACACAGTTACGGAAGTGAGAAGTCCAAAATCAGTACCACCAGGCTACATCAAGGTGTCGGGGGGCTGTTCTCCCTCCTGAGGCCCTCGGGGAGAGCCAGGCCTCGCCTCCTCCAGTTCACTCTCAGCCTGTATCCATCACTCCAACATTCAAGGCCAGCACCTTCAGAGCTACTTCTGCCTCACCTTCATAACACCTTCTCCTCTGTGTGAGTAAAATCTCCCTGTGCCTCTTTTTTACAAGGACACCTGCTATTGCATTTAAGGTCCTCCCAGATAATCCCGGAGAATCTCCCCATCTCGAGGTTCTTAGCTTAATCACATCTGCAAAGGCCCTTTTTCCAAATCAGGGGGTAGGATCTGAGGTGTCCAGCCCTCAGGCCCGCAAAGGTTCGCATCCATCCTATGCACCAAACACATTCCCCCATCCCCACAATCCCCTAAGCCTTAACCTATTCCAGCCCTCACTCTAAATCCAAAATCTTGTGTACAGATTCCACATGTACCAAAAGGGTAACAGTAAAGGAATACTATAAACATCTCTACACACAAAACTTGGGCAACTCAGATGAAGTACACCAACTCTTCAAAGACTACAAACTACCAAAACTCATCCAATATGAAAAAGATAATTTGACTAACTCTATACTATTAAAGAAGTTGAACTCACAGTTTAAAAATTCCCTGAAAAAGGAATCTTCAGGCCCAGGTATTTCCACTGAAGAATTTCACTAAATGTTTAAAGAAGAATTAACATCAATTCTATGCAGAATTGGGGAACTGGAAAAGAAAAGGAGAACTATGCCCAACTCACTTTATAAGGCCAATATTACCTTGCTACAAAATCCAGACAAAGAACATAAAAAGAGAACCACAGACCAGTATTCTTCATGAACATAGATGCAAAAACTCTCAACAAAGTCTTAGAAACACAGACCTACCTCATTTTATTGCACTTCATGGATCACAGATATTGCATTTTTTACAAATTAAAAGTTTGTGGCACCCCTGTGCCAAGCCAGTCTATCAGCGTCATTTTTCCTACAGCATGTGCTCACTTTGTGTCTCTGTGGACATTTTAGTTAAGGTATGTACATTTCTTTAGACATAATGCTATTGCACACTTAATAGACTACCATATAGTGCAAACATAATGTTCATATACACTGGAAAACCAAAAAATTCATGTGAGTCACTTTACTGCAATATTTGCTTTATTGCAGTGGTCTGGAACCAAACCTGGAGTATCTCCAAGTGTGCCTGCACAATCCAGCAAACATATGAAAAGAAAGACTTATGCAGCACGACCGAGTGGAGTGTACACCACGATGCAAGGCTGGTTCAATATTCAAAAGTCAATCACTGTAATCCACCATTGTTCCGGTTTGAATCTATTATGTAACCCAGAAAAGACTATTCTTAAGCCAATCTTGTGAAGGCAGATTTATTGTGGGTGGGATCTTCTGATTAGGTTGTTCCCATGGAGATGTGACCCACCCAACTGTGGGTGGGAACTTTGATCATATTATGTCCATGGAGATGTGACCCCACCCATTTAAGGCATCCTCTATGAGAGGATAAAAGGCAGAGACATTTTGAAGACAGCAGAGAGACACCTGGAGATGCAGACAGAAAGACGTTTGGAGATACTAAGCTAAGAGATGAAGCCCAGTTTGCCCTGGAGAAACTAAGAGAAGACCCCCAGATGCTTAGAAACACTCTGGGAGAACAAGCAAGGATTCACAAGGGCTGAAAGAGAGAAGCTAAGAGACACAGAAGCCAGAGACATTTGGCCAAAAAGAAAGCCATCTTGAAACCAGAACCCAGGAGCAAAGGACCAGCAGACACTGGCTGTGTGCCTTCCCAGCTGACAGAGGTGTTCCGGACACCATCAGCCTTTCTTCAGTGAAGGTATCGTCTTGTTGATGCCTTAGTGTGGACACTTTTATGGCCTTTGAACTGTAAATCTGTAACCTAATAAACCCCCTTTATAAAAGCCAATCCATTTCTGGTATTTTGTGTAATGGCAGCCCTAGCAAACCGGAACAACCATATTAGCAGGTTCACTGCAACCCCCTCTCCCTCTCTCTCTTTCCAGCAACTCTTTGTGGGAAGACTCCAGGTAGTAGTCCCGCCACAGGTGCTGAGCGAGGCGAGGCGTCCGGCTTCAAAGGCCGTCCATCAAACCCATCACCAATAGTGCGCAGGCACTACACGCCCTACCCACACACTGAACTCTTCTAATGAGTAGATTCTATTATTATCTGAAACCAAAGCCCAGAGAGGTTAAGCACCTTCTTTAAGAAAGCAACAGTCGTAGGCAGCAGTGGTGAGACACGGAGCAGGACTCAAGCTAGAGCTCCTGGCCGCGGCGTCCAGCCCCGCTCAGGGCCCAGAGCAGCGTGGGGCCGCCCTGCCTGTCCCGCCTCACCTCGCACCACTCTCTCTCGAAGCCCGGAAACACCAAGTAAAGTGCATTTTCTGATACACACACCTTGCTCTTCCTTGCTTTTCCCTGCTCTGCCTCCTGCCCTGCCTGGGTTTCAGATGAGCACAGAAAGCCCTTTCTTCCCATCACGCCAGGCATTCCTAGATAATGTTTGATCTCCCTTAAAACCCATGTTTGCCTTCAAAGGATCCAGGAATCTGGCAGTAAGCAACATAACAGCACTTGCTCTTGTAGTGATTGCTGAAATAATAATCATCATAATCATAATAATCCAAGATGCAGAGAAATAGTTTAGTTAAAAAAAACAAGATGCAATTAAGCAAAAAAATTTATATGATTCAATTTCTTTAATAGAAATACTAAAGACAGAAAGTCAAACCAGGATTGTTTTTTATACTGACACAGAGGATGTTTTCATACAGAGCAAGCGTTAAAATATGCAAGGCCAAAATACATCAGAAATGAAAAGGAAAATTAACATATGGCCAGCCTAGCATCCTTTTATATCTCTAACATGATCTTTAAGATGCCCGCTGCCCTGTGTCATGGATTCGGCTTAGTCTCCGACTAACACTCTTTCTTTGAGTGACCACGGCCGACCGGAGCCTGGCTCCCCACTCGTCTCCTCCCCGGCCGCGGAGCAGCACCTCCCACCTGCCGGCCCCACAGCAGCACTCGCCCTGCCCCACCCCCACTTTGGACTTGGCCACGTGATTTCCTTGGGGCAACGGGACACCAAGGGGGCAGCAAGGTTCAAGCAGAGGCTCCCATGACCCCCAAGGAGAGACGCTGCCAGTGCCCCCCAGCCCAGGACCGAAGGAAGACAACAGGGCAGGGCTGACCCACAGTGGAGCCTGGCCCTGCCCAGGCGGCCAAGCCACAGGCCACCTGCGGGCGTGAGCCAGTGGCGGGAGCTACTCCGCTTCCGAGTTTGTTCCACAGAATTAGTAGCACAGCAGAAGTTTTTCCTCAACCTTTTCTTATCTACAAGAGTAGATATAAAAGCATAATAAACACTCATTCCTCATTATCCAAATTCAGAAATTATCAATATTTTGCCAAATTTGTTTAGCTTTCTAATGTTTTAGACTTTTATAGCAAGTTCCAGATATACCATTTAGAATTTTATAGCAAGCCATTTCCCCAAAAATTGTTCAGTACACATTTAACCTAATAAGAATGTTCTCCATAGCCATCATGCAATTCTCACACCTAAAAAAATCAAGAAAAATCCCTTCATGTCACCTGACACCCCATCTATATTTGATTTCCGATTGTCTCAAAGGCATCCAGGGTATTCACTTGAGACACCTTAGAAGCAGGACAACATTAAGTTGTCACTACAATGATCTGTCTCAACAACGCCTAAAACCAAGCCTTGAAATGGTCAAGTTCTGCTAAATTAAATGCTGCAAGAATAAAAATCAAAATTAAAAAGATGACATGATCCAATCTCTGGATTAAAAACAATGTGTCTGTGGAGAAACAGGAGCCCTCATTCATTGCTGGTGGGAATGTAACAAGGTGCAGACGCTGTGTAAGCAGAATTACCATACGACCCTGCAATCCCACTACTAGGTATAGACCCAAAAGTGAAACAGGGACAGGAACAGGTATCTGCAAGCCGATGTCACAGCAGCATTATTCACAACTGCCACAAGATGGAAGCAAGGCAGGTGTCCATCAGCTGATGAATGGAAAAATAAAACGTGGTATATACATAAAATGTAGTATTATTCAGCTGTAAAAAGGAATGAAGTTCTGATACATGCAACAACATGGATGAACCTGGAAGAAATCAAGTTGAATGAAATAAGCCAGAAACAAAAAGACAAATATTGTATGATCTCACTGATTTGAAACTAGTAGAATAAACAAACTCATAGTCAGAATCTAGAATATAAATTACTAAGGGATGGGGTGGAGATAGGGAATGAGAAGTTAAGGCTTAAAATATACAAGGTTCTTTTGGAATAATGGAAATGTTTTGGTGATGGATGGTGGTGATGGTAGCACAACATTGTGAACACAATCAACAGCACTGAAATACATATCTAAATATTATTAAAGTGGAAATGTTAGATTGTATATATGGTAGCAGAATTTTTAAAAACCCATGGAACTACAGTACCCAAACACAGAACTGTAAGTTAAACCATGGACTTTAGTTAATAGTACCTGTGCTGGTTTGTATATATTATGTCCACCAGAAAAAGCCATCTCCTTTAATGCAGTCTTGTGGCAGCAGACGTATTAGAGTTGATTAGATTGGAATCCTTTGATTGAGTGTTTCCATGGAGATGTGACTCAATCAACTGTGAGTGAAATGTTTGGATAATTTCCATGGAGACGTTACCCCGCCCATTCCGGGTGGGTGTTAATTGGATCACTGGAGTCACATATAGGAATGCACAGATAGAAGGACCTCAGAGCAATGGAGAGTGACATTTTGAAGAGCAGCTGCAGCTAAGAGAGGACAAAACACCCCAAGAGCAACATTTGGAGAAAGCCATTTGGAAACGCCACCTGAGAGCAAGCGAACACCAGCCACGTGCCTTCCCAGCTAACAGAGGTGTTTCAGACACCAATGGCCTTCCTTCAGTGAAGGTACCCGATTGCTGATGCCTTACCTTGGACACTTTATGGCCTTCAGACTGTTACTCTGTAACCAAATAAACCCCCTTTATAAAAGCCAATCCATTTCTGGTGTTTTGCAAATGGCAGCATTAGCAAACCAGAACAGATTTTGGTACCAGAGGAGTGGGGTCCCACTGCTGCTGAGTTTGCAAATACTAAACATGCTGGAATGGCTTTTTAAATGAATAAAGGGAAAATTCTGGAAGAATTGTGAGGAGCTTGGCAGAAAAGGCCTAGAGTACTTTGAAGAGACTGTGGAAATATGGACTCTAAAGATACTTCCGATGAGGACTTGACCAGAAATGATGAATGTGTCATTGCCTACTGGAAGAAAGGCAATCCTTGTTTTAAAGTGGCAGAGAATTTGGCAAAACTGAGTCCTGGTGTCAGATGGAAGGCAGAATTTGAAAGCGACGAGCTGGGATACTTAGCTGAGGGGATTTCAAAACTAAATATCGAAAGTGTGGCCTGGCCTCTCCTTGCAGCTTATAGTAAAATGTGACAGGACAGAGATAAGCTGAGAAATGAACTCTTGGGTTTAAAGAAACCAGAAATTGATAGTTTGGAAAATTCTGGGCTTTTTGGAAGTGAGACCACAGAAGCTACAGCCCCAGGTGAGGATTTAACCAAACATGGAACCCAATATGGCTTTCAGTACAAGCCAGGATTGGAGATGGAATTATCCAGAAAGGATCTGTGGAAACTCCTGTTGTCTGACGGTTTTGACCTGTGTGCTTCATGCCAAGTCAACGAGATTTTTGAGAGAACTGTGTAGTCGGAGCCATGGCTGGTCTGGACTGGAGGGGACAGAGGAACAAATTAAAGGAAAAATTTCTTCAAAGACAGAGCCATGGAGATTGAGGTCTAGAGTCAAGAGGTCTCAGGCTGGGAGAACAAAGCAGCCCACACACGTGGAAAGGGTGAGTTTGCCCTAGGGGCAGAGCGTGGGTCTTCTGACTCATTGCTCAGGAAGAGTTTTGCCACCCCAGGCCCCAGAGAGAGTGGAGCACATTTCCCGGGGATTGGGGCGAGCCTGGCCACCATCCCACTGTTCGTAGAGGGCAGAGCCTTTGCCCTGGAGAGGCAGAGTCTAAGTGGCACCCCAATGCTTGAGGGGGTGGGGCCAAGAAGAAGGTGGTCTCCCCAATGTGTGGATATGTTGGTGCACTCACCCCAGCATCTGAAAAGAAAAGGGCTGCCGCATAGCCCCTTGGAAAAGGTTGGACTCCTGCTCTCTCAAGCCCCAAGGATACAACCTCGTTCGATAAATGACTCTCAGACTTTGAAATCTAATGGAGTTTGCCATGCAGGTTTTAGGAACTGTTTTGGACCTGTGAACCCTGTTTTCTTTTCAGTTTCTCCTATGGCAATGAGAATGTTTATCCTATGACTGTCGCTCCTTTGTTTATTGGAAGCAGATAACTTGTTCTAAGTTTCACAGGTCCACAGCCAGAGGTGAATTTTGCTTTAGGACAGACAACACCTGTAATTGATTTTGATGGGATCTTGTACTTACCTATTGTTACTGAAATGATTTAAGTTTTTGTGATACTGTGATGGGATGAATCTATTTTGTATTTGGAAAAAATATGCTTTTCTGGGGTCCTGGGGGTGGAATGTGCTGGTTTGTATATATTATGTCCCCCAGAAAAAGCCATATTCTTTAATGCAAACTTGTGGGGGCAGACATATTGGTGTTGATTAGATTGGAATTCATTGAATGTTTCCATGGAGATGTGACTCAATCAACTGTGAGTGAAATATCTGATTGGATAATTTCCATGGAGGTGTTACCCCACCCATTTGGGGTAGATGTTAATTGGATCACTGGAATTATAAAAAAGAATTTACAGACAGAAGGACCTCAGAGCAACTGAGAGTGATATTCTGAAGAGGAGCTGTAGCTAAGAGAGGACAAAATGCCCCAGGAAAAACATTTTGGAGAACGCCATTTTGAAACGCCACCTGAGAGCAAGGGAACGCCAGCCACGTGCGTTCCCAGCTAACAGAGGTTTTCCGGACACCAATGGCCTTTCTCTGGTGAAGGTACATGATTGTTGATGCCTTACCTTGGACACTTTATGGCCTTCAGACTGTAACTTTGTAACCAAATAAATCCCTTTATAAAGCAATCCATTTCTGGTGTTTTGCAAATGGCAGCATTAGCAAGCCGGAACAGTACCATTATAACAATGTGCTATCATCAACAAGTATTCCACACCAATGCAAGGTGTTGGTGGTGGGATGGTGTATAGGAATCCCACATTTTATGTGTGATTGTTCTGTAAACCCGCAACTTCTCTAATGAAGAAAAAATAAATAATTAAAAAGATAAATCATCCACAGTACCCAACGTACAATCAAAATTACTAAACATATTGATGAAGCAGGAAACTGTGACCCATTGCCAGAGAAAAGTACAGTCAATAACAACAAACGGAGGTGGCAGAGATGTTGAAATCAGCAGACAGGGACTTTTGGAGGCGCTATTATAAACATGTTGCAAATTGAAAGAAAAATGGACATGAGTGAACACATTAGAGAATTGAAAGAGAAAAATGGAAACTATGAAAATGAACCAAATTGAAATTTAGAATAGAAAAATAAAATATCAGAAAAAGACATTTCACTGGATGGTCTTAACAGAAGATAATACAATACACATAAAACAACCAGGGAACTAGAAGACAAGTAAAAAGAAATTATTCAAATTAACCAGAGAAAGGGGAAATAAATGACTTAAAAATAAAATAAAAGAGAAGTCTACTGGATTACAGTTCAACAGCTTCAGGTACTTCTTTCTAGCTATTTTAGTACACTAAAACTTAAAAGAATATATTCTTCTTCGGCTGCTCATTGAAGCATTTCCTGGGGAGCTCGTCAAAGTTGTCGGTTCGTTTCCCGAGGAGTTCGTCGGACGTCTTCCTTGGAGTTGACAGCTTGTTGACGGCTCTGCAGAATCTGGACTCGTGCGCTCCCGCAGTTGCGAGGCGGGGCAAGATGGCGGAGTGGTGAGGAGCAGAATTTCATCTCTCCCCTAGAGCAGCTGGCAATTACCCAAGAACTATATGAAACAGTGTTTTCGGGGTCTCCAGGAACCAGTCACACGTCGGACGCAAGTTTGGAATTGGAGGAAAAGCTGAGATCGCAGCGAACATTGTAAGTTCCCCGGACCAGGGGTCTGGCGCCCCTCCCCACCCAGACCTCACAGACTGTCTTGCTGCCAGCTCCCTGAAAGGGGGGAAAAAAAAAACAAAAAACAGCAATCTGCTGAGGGCAAGAAGGGAGGCTCAACCCAGCCTCAACTGCAGAATTAATTAACAAATTAATTAACTAACTTTGGGAGCTGGGGTGCTAAAGAAGGGCTGGGCTCCGAGAAGTGGGGGCACATAAAAGCAGGCACCCATTCCCAGACTCCAAAAAATCCATTTTTTTTTCCCCTACATTTTGTCCCTTCTGGCTTCTCACTGATCCCTTATCTTTTTGCATTTCAATAGCCCCCGGCAGGGGTGGAACTGAAGCAGTTGGAGAGTAATTATCAGACAATAGCCCAAAGCATATCTTTAAATGCTGTATTCTCACACTGACAAAACTTCCAGGCTGGGGAAAGACTTTTAAAAGAGACTCTTTTTTTTTCCTTTTTTCTTTTTCTTGATTTCTTTTCTACTTTTTTTTTTTTTTTTAATCTAA